>NC_140945.1:72911280-73148780 GCF_014529385.1 Adiantum capillus-veneris
TGGACACATCTAAGAGCATACCCAAGTACAAAACAGAGTGACAAGGCATTAATACCCAGTTGCAAAAGAGAAACACATGGATACCCAGGTAACCTTAAGCCCATCTTGCCCCAGATACCTTAAGATGTATTAACAAACCACAAAACTGTGGCAATATCTAAACCCTTCTTGGAGAATAGGAGTATATCCAGTTACAAAATAGAGTGAGAAGACAATAATACCCAGCTGCAAAACAGGAAGACATGGATACCCAGGTAACCTTAAGCCCATCTTGCCCCAGATACCTAAAGTTGTATTAACAAACCACAAGAGTAAACTTTGTGGCAATATCTAAGCCCTTTTTCGAGTTTAGGACTGACATGGACTATGGGGGGATGAATTCCAGCAGCATCTATGCTAATTGAAGCATTGAAGCAAACAAAACATACTTATTGCTTGTCAAAATTGTCTGGAAACCACTGGAGAGTGTCAGCAAAGCACTAGGAGAGGCTGCCACAAGGGCGCGCATTATATCCATCCATAGGCCTCTGGAAGCCCCAAATGCGCGCCCTTGTGGCAGCCAACTTGGGGGCATTCCAAGCCATTTTGAACACTTTGTAGATGTTTTTGCCATGCAATAGTGAGTCACATAGCATGGATACATCAGGAAGTGCATGCCCCACTTAGCCAAGGTGCTAAACGTAGGCAATTTTTCACAATAACAAGCTAATGGCTACATATATACAATAGAAGGTAGACAAAACTTGAACCAGTGCTACATTGCATGGTACAGAATTAAAACAATACAATGCGCACTGGGGTATACAATAAAAGACGCTTATATTCAAATTCTTCCCAATACAATGCACAGAGTGGGATATAGAATCAAAAGACACTTGTATTCAAATTCTTCCCAATCTTGGAGTTCCGTAAATACAAAAAGGTTGATGCCTAATTACAAGCTACTCCTCATGGCGCAAACGGCGAGCAAGCTGCATATCCTTGGGCATAATGGTTACACGCTTTGCATGGATGGCACAGAGGTTAGAATCCTCGAATATGCCAGTTAAATATTGCTCTGCTACCTCTTGGACTGCCTCTATGGCCACGACGCCCATCCGAAACTGAGTGTTGTACAATTGCAAAACCTCCCTGCATAGCCTTGCAAAAGGGGCCCTTCGAATCAAGAGCTTGGTGCTCTTTTGATAGTGTCGAATCTCCGCAAAAGCACGGCTGCGCTTTCGTACCTTCTGAGGTCGACGTGGAGGTGCATTTTTGGCACGAGTCGGGGCAGCTTGCTTCCTCTTCTTGTAGACAATGCTCTTTCTCTTTTTATTCTGCACAGGCACTTCCAACACCTCATAATCGGATTCCACCCACATTCGGCCCCTCTAGATATGCAATCCTAGCCGTTTGTTTTGTTCGTGCCATGGTTGCACCTAGTAGGGAAGATGACAAAATGAGCCCCTTCAACCTTTAAATAGTTTTTTTTGAGATTTGGGCCCTTTCACACTATGCGGCCAATTGGGTGAAACTCAAATAAAGCAATTGAATTGAACAACTAAACCTGGATCATGCGGACGGCTGACGCGACGCCCAAACGCTGCCTTTTCGATATTTAGTTGCACGCCAAGCTTCGTGGCCGAGGGACGCTCGCGAGCGTTTCCACTTCTCGGATGCTGCAGTACGGGAAGCATTGCGTAACTGCTTTGCTAACATCGATTCTCTTGCTTTCTCAATAGTACGAGTTCTCCCAAAGGTGTGCCTAAAAAACCAATTAAACATCTCTTGGAAGTAGTTGGAGTGTGAACTACCACCACCATGCCGAGTATTCTTGAAGTAGACTCCTTTTTCTCGATAGTGGGACTTCTCCATGCCTTGTGTACTCCATATATCAAGCGAACCATAGCGGTCCATGAAGTATGCACCATGCGCATAGAGAATGTGCTAAAACAACCAAAAAGGAGATAAGCGAATAGAAAAGTTACATTTTCAAACATTGCATATGTATTAAGTTCGTTAAAACAAACCATGTAGTGTGTAATCTTGCTTTCAGACCATCCGTCCTTAGCGGCCTTCGTGAATTCATAAAGCACCTTCTTGAACTCCTCGCGCTGCTCAACGGTGGTGCTTGAAAGATTCATCAATTGCACAACCTTTTGAAAGGATGACCATACTAACTTGCATTGGTTAGCAACCTCCACATTGGGATCTTTGTCCGTCGTGCATGAACACAAATCTTTCCACAACTCCCACCGCTTCTCACTTGCTAGATCGACACTTGCCTTGGATACCTGCATTGGAGACTTTGACATCTTCTTGAAAAATCGACGTGCTTTGGCTCCATTCATGGAAACCTTCTGTGCCACCTCATATGTCTTCTCCCTACAAGTCTCTGCTACAATGTTCACCCTTGATCGGTGACATCCAATCTCATTAAGGAGCGTCTCCACCCCTTGCAAGGAGTCTTTTGACCGTTGAAAGGGCTTCATTGTGAAACCATAATTAATGTGATGCTTTAAGATCCTATCAAATATTCGCATAAACGCATGCAATGTGCAAAAGTGAACATTGTTGAGGGAGAAGGAAATTATGGGATTCCACCCAGGATCTTTGCTATCCCTATTGGGCACCTGCAGCATATTATATGAAAGAACCGAACTTTGCCACTCCCTATTTATATGGTCATCATTATCATCGTCCTGAGCTTCCACTTGAGTTGCTCGACTTGTCTTGTGCCCTTTCGTACAGAATGGACAGGGAAGTAAAGAATTTGCACCTTGTTTGCATCCAAGCATGCACTTTATGGTCTTTAGATCACCACCTAAATGCCATTCAACATCAAACTCCCCACGTCCTGGAACCATGAGCTTCTCACCGTTTATTTGAGCTTTAATGACCTCTGTGACCCATGGGATTCTACTGAAAATCCATGCAAGGACTTCATGTGTCTCTTTCGGAACTTCAATTGCACCAAGCCACCATATATCCTTCTCTGATTGCACACTAAAAGAGGGCTTTGTTGCTTCACTCGAACTGCAAGATTACTTGGCATAAGCTAGGGCTTCATTCATAAGCGTGATGCTCATTCTCTCCAACTTTCTCCCTTTAACAATTACACACTCATCCAACTTCAGCACGAACACAAGCTTGCCTTTAAGAACTGCCAACAACATAAAGCCTCAGAATGCATCTTATGACACATCATAGAGCATATAGGCAACTCTAAACTAACCTGCATCACTCAAATTGTAGAAAACAGCCATGGACTGCTGCAATCGTATCAAGTCCACAAAGATATTGTTGAATTTGGTGTAAACAAACCCTTCGGTCCACAACACACTGTTAGAAACAGCATCGCTTCCCTTCCCGCGGCCCTTCCTTCCTTGTGATTTGCTACGGAGCGGCTGAAGAGGCATCACGTCTTCAATATACAAGTAGTCCCCTAATCGGTGAACAACATCTTCATTTGACACCTTCTTGGAAATCTGCACTCTGTGAGGAAGTGGGAATAGGTTTTCCGTGACTCCTCGACTTCTTAATGCATCTTTTAACACTTGATGTATTGCTTGATAGCCCTTGGTACTAATCCCAACAGCATCACAAATATCCTGAACATCTAGATCAGTGACAATATTAGAAAAATATCTAAGAACTCTCTTAGTGATTGCGTCTTTCAAGTGTTTTGCCTCTGGAGCATCAAGCATCCCAATAAAATCCTCTTTGTTGAAACAAGAACGAAGTAAAGTAGCCCTAGCTGACGCATTCTCGCCGCCGCACATTTCTTGGACGAAGTTCCTATTGCCCAAAACAACAATGATGAGCCGTATTAAACTTAAACAACATGAGGGATAGAACATGTTACCTCATAGCTGTCACCCTTCGTTTTCTTGCACCTCCACGTGGTGCAAGAGTTTGAATTTCGGACAACTCTCATTTCCTCACCCTACCTCCCATGGCAGTACTCTTCATGTGTGAAAGAGTATCCTCAAGCTTTTTAATTACATTTTCCTTGGTTGTGATGGTGCTCTTTGCCTCCTCAAGCGCACTAGTAGCTGTTTGCATCTGAGCTTGAAGATTGTGGAAACTCCCATTGAGCAATTGCCAATGACGCAAGTAGATCTCGGACCGCGCAATCTCGTGTTTGTTGAGTCTCTTGTAGCAGCCCAACAAACCTTGCTCTTTATTTCCAACGTATTGCAACAGTGATAGAATGTTTGTAAAAGACGGATGAACATTGAGAGAAGGATCCTTTGGATACAAGCATCCGTTTGTCCAGAGATCCACATTCTTCTCCCCTTGAGCGCGGCGTTCGTTGGCAGAAGGTAATGTACCCAAGCATGTTTTCTTTGTCGGAACATACTCTTGAGGTAGGCGTAGGAAAAGCCCTGGAGACCTACCGCGTGAAGAGCTTGCTGGGACATTGGTCACGTCGTCAAGAGGCATTGTAGGATGGAGAGATGGAGCTTGAAGGATGGAGAGATAGAGCTTGTAGGATGGAGAGATGAAGCTTGAAGGATGGAGAGATGGGTGCGTAGGTGCAGCAGCAGGTGCAAGTGCAAGGGGGATGGGTGTAGGAGAGGAGCTTAGATTAGCAGAGAGAGTTTTCAATTTTGGGGGGAATTTTCTAAAAGTTTGGAGGGAGTCAAAAAATGTTGAATTTTGAGTAATTTAACATAAAAATATTTTTTTTTATTATGTGTATATGTTGGGGGTACTTTTTAGGGGGGAATAGAGTTTCTTTGAAAGTTTTTGAAAAAAATCATTTTTTTGACCTCTTTGACCCACGGATTTGCTTAGGTGGCATGGGAGAGTTAAGAGGCCACTTACAAGTTGGCCAAAAAGGTAGAGAGAGAAGACCCCCTACCCCCCTACTTTTCAAATGGTTTACCCCCCCCCCCCCCCCCCCCCCCCTTCCCCCTACCTTTTTAGGGGTCAAAGGTGGAGGAGACCCTACCAAAATAGCCCCATTCAAAGCCTTTGTCCCCCTTAATCTTGGCAGGCTTCCTTTAAATTAGGGATTCTTACAAGGCCCATGGAGAGTCCATTTTTTTCCTAATGATTTAGGAGAGTTTGATACATGCCTCCAGATACTATCAGATTATACAGTATGTACATTTCTTGAGGTTAGGTGGCTTTTATCATTATATCAATGGTTATTTGTGTTAATAGGTTAGTAACAAGAAAAATGATTGAGGTATGCACACAAGGTGCATTACATAGGAATTTACAATAGATAAGTCCTTAAAAGGGATGAGAAATCATATGGAGTGTGTGAAAACTAGGAAACAAACTGAAAAATTTCACCTATGTATAACGATCGATGAAGCAATAAGTGTAGACAGATCTTGCATAGTTGCATTTGTTATTGAAGTCCCAGTGAGTAAAGTATTTGTTTTTTTTTAATGCCAAAAACTCACAAGTCAACGTGGATATTTTTTGGTGGTTTTGGAAGCGATGAAGGTAAAATGATAATATAGAAGTGATTTAGAGAGAGACATGGAGTTACATGTGCGTATAAATGATGCATGAGAGCTATGGACACAAGGGAGAAATGACAATGGTGAGAGAAAGCACTGACATAGCAGGTTTGGGTGAGGGATGGAGAGTATTGTGTGTGTGTGTGTGTGTGTGTTTGTGAAAGTGTGAAACGGGTAGAGAGAAGACTAGGTATCTTATATGCATGAGGTGGAAAGACCAAGATCCACCAAAAAAATCCTATCTCAAAACCATGAGCTCCAAAAATCATGAAAAAAATTAGGCATATCACTGAGCTCATGAAATATTTTTTCATGTTAACAACTTCAAATTCAAAGTGGAAGAAGCCACAAAAAAAAAAAATCAGCACAACAAAAACATATGTGCAAAAGTCTTTAAGTGGTCCCCTCTTTAATAAGGCTCCAAGAGTGAGAAAAGACACATAGATTAATAGAGATAGCAATTAATGAAATGAAAGAATGGATTATAACAACATAAGAAGAGAACTCAAAGAGAGCAATGGAGTGAGAAATTAGAATTTTACATCCAGTCAATTTGCAGCAACTCAAACCTACTAGGATCAATGAAGACTCGTATACTCGAGCTCTCCCACTTCCACTAATTCAGTATGAGTGTCTTCACCGCCATTAAATAAGAAATTTCTGAAGCTCAATTGAGTCAGAGCGGTAACCAAAGTGGAGGAAGGCAAGGCTTGAGAAGCATCATGAATGGCAGATCCACATGATGCAGGCACCCACTCCACTTGAGCAAGATGTTACCTTCTTCCCAATGCCTGGAGTTAGAACTTGGAGTCAGCATGAAATGGTGCAAAAGAGATACTGCAACTGGCTGAATTACCCAATTTTACAGGCCTGAAATATAATGAAAGATTAGATGAGAAATACATGCTATGAGCACTCACCATAGCAGTCAAGATATACTAGGTCTATCATGTCAAACGCTTAGAAAGATATGTAGAATGATGGCCACATGAATCACCACATATCATATATCATGGATTTCAAAACACCATGGCTATATTTCTTGGAGGGAAATAAGGACTTAGTTTATGATCTCAAGAGACAACTAGATGAACAAATTTTGCATGGAGTCTTTGTGTAACTGATGTTCATGCCCCCATACTTCATGACCACATTTGAGGATAAATTTTATACATGGTTTGTTTAAATGAATACAACCATTTTCAAACAAGAAGTCAATAATCTACGGGCAAGATTTGTGAGCTCTCACGCTATTAAACTCCACTAGACTGACACCATTAGACTATTTTCCCTTGAAGATGTCCAGTTAGCAAAAGAATATAGAGAAGAGCTTCGATGGATGGCAAATATCTACATGCAATGTTTTGGAAGTTCAAAGACCACCACGACATTGACTCATGTCAAGGAAGACATGAAATGGGAGGGGGGAGTGTTGGAAGATTTGAACATCAATGGAGGCCAGCTACATAAAGAAGTGGTCAAGCAGACTTTCCCACGGAGCCTGAATCTACAAAACCTTTAGAAAAAGGGGAAATCTCAATCCAAACGGAGAAATTTTTAAAAGAAAAGTGTACTTTGCAATCTATTGGGACTAACTACAAAACCTTTAGAAATGGGGCAATCGGAATCCATTACTTCACAATCTATTAGGACTAGCTAGGGGGTATACTTCACAATATAATAGGACTAACTAGGGGGTATGAGAGAAAGTGAGTAGGGAATATGTATAGTCCGAGTAGGCCAAATAGAGTCTCATTCTCACTAGTGACTTTTAGAGGAGAGCTCTGGGACTTCTGACACACTTTTAGACTTTTAGCAAATTCTATACTACAGAGTCTTGTAGGAGATATGAGGGGTGAGTATCTAACGTACTAGCAAGAATGTTTGAATGCATGTATGATGTCAGGGTAGCTAAAAAAACCATACATTAGCAGAACCTTCCTAAGAAAAGATGAATGTAAAAATGACTATAGCGGCCGGCCTAATGCACCAAAGTTGGCCAAACTTGAAGGCAGCCATATCATAGGCACCTAGAACAATCTCACAAGCTTAGGTGACCATTTCATTGGGGTCTAAGGGGATCTATAGATAATAAGCTCAAATTTTACCAAGTATCGTAGTCAAGTTTTGACTTCACAAGAGGCTCCCACATAAGGGTTATAACCAATGTACCTCATTGGGAAAGAAAGAAAACACCATTTGGGGACCATGGGGGAAAAAAACCACACAAAGGGCCACAAAGCATCATTTTTGAACTATGACCATGAATCAACTCCTAATGGAACCAAACTTGATAGGGTAGATCCCTATAACATATGGGACCATGATCATAAGCTTGAAATTGAAGAGAATGACTATCACCAAGGATTGGGATCGAAGAGAATGACTACCGCCAAGGGTTGGGGACAAAACCAACAAAGTCAGAGGAGCAAGTGTGGAGAACAACTCAAAGGGACCAAAACAAATTCAAGAAGGGGCTAAGGATTACTTACTAGGCCTATAAGACAAGTGTATGCCATTCAAAGTTCAATTTTTCAAATATCTGCAAAGCTAAATAATAAGTGTGCTTATTATGTTTAGGTTAAAAAATGACCCAAACTTGCATTTTCTCATCACAAACATCTTACACATGTTGCGTTCACACCCCTATACCCACAAAAAGCACAAAAATCACTTCCACTTTGTTCCCAACTCCCAAAAAATATACGTGCTCCCAGATTCCAAAATCTATCCCAAGAGGACACTTCCAAATCCAAATTTCTTCAAAACCACATTCAACGCACTAGTACATAATGGTCAACCACCCCAAGAAGCAAAAATGTTGTTATTATGGATTTTAGTAGTATTTTTTTGGCTTAAAACTTGCATTAGGCTCATCTAAGATCAAATGAGGCATCACAAGAAATTTTTTAATCTGAAATTTATCTAAGCTTTGCCATGTAGCATATGCTGGAAAACCTTTGTTGTAGCACAACACAATTTCAAAGCACATGAAGCCCTTTTCTTGGGATTTTGAATGTGTGTCTGTGTGTGTGTCTGAAATTTTTTAATCTGAAATTTATCTAAGCTTTGCCATGTAGCATATGCTGGAAAACCTTTGTTGTAGCACAACACAATTTCAAAGCACATGAAGCCCTTTTGTTGGGATTTTGAATGTGTGTCTGTGTGTGTGTCTGAAATTTTTTAATCTGAAATTTATCTAAGCTTTGCCATGTAGCATATGCTGGAAAACCTTTGTTGTAGCACAACACAATTTCAAAGCACATGAAGCCCTTTTCTTGGGATTTTGAATGTGTGTCTGTGTGTGTGTATGTGTGTGTATGTGTCTCTCTCTCTCTCTCACACACACACACACACACACACACACACACACACACACACACACACACACCTACTTGCACAACCCTCCCACTTTAGGATTTTCTTCCCTTGTGGGCCATCGACATCTGCATTTGAGTTTTGACATTGGCCTTGGTAGTGTGCTCACAGATGCACCCAGGTAGTGTGATCACATATGCACACACATAGGTACACATATGCACACACATAGGTACACTGACCATTGGCATTGGTGTTTTGGATTGGCATCGGTGTTTTTTCTTTGAATTCATGTCAAGCTAACCCACGAGCTAGCTATCAAAGGTTTTTCCCATGTCTCTCAGATTCTTGACTCCATTGGGTGTTTTCTTTTCAAGAGGTGGCACCTCCATCCAATGGTACAGGCACAACATTGACTAAAGATTTTCGAAAGTTAATTCCCAAGCGCATTGCTCAAAGGCATAGTTTCTACATTGAAAAGCGTGTTGAGAGCCTTGGATCACGGACCAAGGACCACTTTTTGCACTTGGCATAGTTCTTTAATGATGCCCTATAGATGAGTTTTTTCACAACATTTTCCTAAGGGTTTTGATAGTGTTTGCCATGTTTGTGGTCATGCAGGCACTTATGGCTACTTGGTGAGATATGGTCTTCAATTTTGATGCATGTTTCCTAGTTGACCAGTAACGTGCACCATGTACAGGTTTCTCGCTAGATATAGTTATAGGATTCTTGGTGGATAGAACTACAAGATTTTCACAAGAACTTTTTGCAATAGTTTTACTATTGTAAATTGAGCTCCATTAGGAAGGGAATGGGTTCTAAGAGGGCCTCTTTATTTTCTATGTGATTTAAAGTGGGATATGGAATTGCAAATGGGTAGATGCCATGTGGATTAAAATGGTGGGTATGGTAGGGCCTAAAAGTGAGTGGTCAAAATTGTAAGTTTAGAGGTGATGGAAAATAAGTATTTAGTAGTATAATGATAAAATATCTTATAAAAGAAAACAATAAATCATTTTTTAAGAAATTGGGATAAAAATCAGTCTTTTATCTCTCTAGTGGTTGTCAGTTTCTCCCTCCTCTCTCCTAAAAGAGGGTCCCCCTAAAAAATGTGATGGTCATTCCGTCCCTCTCTACTATACCATCTCCATCCTCTCTTCACTCCACATTGCAAGTTGTATATCCTTCTTCAATGTCACTTTTCCCTCCCAAAAAGCTCTTGTAGCAGAGGTTTGAAGTCTCCTTTTCCTCCTCAAGCCTGCATTCTCCTTAATGGTAGTCATCACCTATTGAACCTCTCCATTTCTATATGAACCTCATTTCACAACTCTACCTAAAGATGTAGATCTCAACCATATCCTACTCCTAAGGCTTCTCTCTTGTGTGAATTTACTTTTTCAACAACTTCCCTATTCCTTCTTCTCCATTTAGCTCTCAAATGGTATTCCCTCACAAAAATTTCTTTTGAAGATTTAATATCTTCTTATGCACCGGTGGAGAACTATTTGGTAAAACCATTAAGCTTACTTGGGTGCTTTGCTAGGTAAAAGGCATCCTATCTCATATTTGGTAGTACCTATGCTTACTATATTATTAAATAAGCGAACCAGTAGGTGGAGGTTCATAACAGTGACATTAATCGTCTTTGTATATCTTCTAGCCTTGCTCTATATGCAACTGATAACATGAGTGTGCATGGAATAAACATAAATTTCTTTGTATAGATGGTGCTACTTGCTTTCATGGCATCCCCCTAGGTGCTTGACGACCTAGGGTTTTATTGACTCAATGTTTTGTAGCAATTATAGGATAATCGTGGTCATTGGGTTACTATCAACTATAGACAATGTATGTGGGTGACAATGCAACCAAATTCAAGAGGTGCACACAAGGTGGCAAGGAGACACATGGATTCTAGAGTATACCACCAGAATGAAATAATCTTGGAGCTCAAGCAAAAACAAGACTGTAAGCAGCTCGCAAAGCTGCAGCATGTGTATATAGCTTTCTAATTGAAGCTAAGGAAAACATTAACTCAACCAAAGTTTCCTACAAATCAAACATCTCCTTCCCTTTAAATACTTAGGATTGTCTATTTTTTTCTCACCTCATAGGTTTCTTGCAAAATGTACATCCTCTTCCCTTTAAACATGTAGGATATTCTATTTTTTGTTTTCACGTCATAGCATTAGGAAGGGAATGGGGTCTAAGGGGGCCTCTTTATTTGCCATGGGATTAAAAAGGAGATTATGGAAGGGGCAAATTGGTGGATGCCATGCGGACTGAAATGGTGGGTATGGCAAGTCCTAAAAGTAAGTGGTCAAACTTGTGCTCTTTTACAAAATACAAAGAGAAAATCTCTTATATTTAAAAAAAATGAACTTTTCTCTAAATAGTTGAGTAAAAACCAATACTTTCTCTCTCTAGTGGCTGTCAGTTTCTCCCCCCCTCTCTCCTAAAAAAGGTTCCCTCCAAAAACGTGTTGATCATTCCCGCCATCTCTCTCTATTGTACTATCTCTCACTTCTCTTCACTTCACTTTCAGTTTTCCCTCCCAAAAGCTTTGCTTCTCTTTCCTTCCTTTCAGTTTTCCCTCCCAAAAGCTCTGCAGTAGAAGTTTGAACCTTCTTTCCCTCCTCAAGATTACTGCATTCTCCTCAAGGTGAAGTTCTCCATTTCTCCATGAGCCTCACTAAACACCTCTACCTAAAGCTGAAGATCTGCTGCATATTCTTCTGCTAGATCATCCCTCTTTCTTTCCTCAACAGGTTTCCTGCTCCTTCTCCATTGTTCTCTCTAGAGAGGATCTACTTTCCTCTCAAGCTTTGCAACATTATCTTTCCAATTAAGCCAACAAGCAGGTGGAGCAGTATAGCAGTAAGTGGCATCCTTCGTCTAATGTACCATCAAGAATCTTGCTCTATACAACTGAGAACATGGATGTGCAATCTCTAATGATAAGTGTTTGTCTGCAGGTTGTGCCACTATTCTCCATGGTATCATTGGGTACTCGATGACCTAGGAGTGTCATTGACTCCATTTCATGCAGCAGTGTACAAGACGACAGTGGATGTTGGGTGACGATGGAGTTCAAACGATTGATGTGGGTGACAATGCAGCCCAACTCAAGAGGTGCACACAAGGTCTCAAGGAGACACATGGATTCTCGAGCACACCATTGGAAGGGAAGGATCATGGAGTTCAAGCAAACCCATGATGGCAAGCATCTTGCAAAGGTGCAACATGTGTATGTTGCTTCACAAATGAAGCTAGAGACAACAATGGCTCCATCGAGGTTTCCTGCAAACTGTAATTTCACTCCTCTGTCAATTTTTTAGATTGTATATTTTGTATTTGTGTTGTATATATTGCTTTGATGTCTATAAGGATTTCATTGCTTGTTCATGTTTGCAGATGTATTCCCATCTGATTTGGTAGAGTGGGAGCCATTAGAGTCCTTCACATGAACTTTTGAGGCCATCCACGTTGACCTTGGCAAGGTGCTCTATGCTGGTTGTCCATCCGTGGAGCTTGTCTCACGGGACATTTTTTTTTATAACCATACTTATGTAATACCCAGGAAAACTGGGTATGGTAATCTTTCTCGAGTTCATCCACCAGCCTCGTAGAGTACGGAATGTCCTAAGTGTGATAGTGCCTTGATCACACAGCAACCAAAAGGAGAATCGAGGTGGATGTGTATTCAGCAATGAAGTGCACCTATGGTTCCCATAAAGCTTCCCTAACTTGGTTTATGTCCCTTCATGTGTTCGTGTTTATCTTTCGACTGCAGAGTGTTCACAGGACACCAACAATGTGGACTTACAAAGGGGAAAGTGCGATCAATAGTTTCCTTGTAGTTGGATGGCAGACTAAGGTGGTCAACCACCAGGGAGATACAATCAAGTGCTCTATAGTTGCTTAGAATGTGGTGTGCAGATACCATATTGCGAAGCAGAGCTTGTCAATTGTCTTTTCCTACAGAAGATGGAAGCTGACGAAGGGAGAATGGGAGGCACTAGACTCTGATGTTGCTCCTAGAGAATCAATTGATCTGCAAATATGCCTCCATAATAATGCAGTGCATGACATCTTGGTGAATAACGACTGGAATCTCAGTCACCTTCGCGAGTATCTTAATCTTAGATATACCTTGCCCAATCAATATGTTTTTGTAATCAATGAAAAGGTTGTTCGTTCTAGAAAAGAGAAGAGCTTTCTGTGTGAAAACATTGGTTTTCCGCGATGTATTAATGTAAAAGCTTGTAACTAAAACGATTTCCCTCCCATTAATATATATGGCGTTTTGAATCTCGATCTCATTTTTTAATTTGTTTAAGATTAAGTTTGAAATATGCAAGTCTTTTACTTTCGAGTGTGAAGACTTTCAATGTTGGTGTCTTTCAATGCTTGTCGCGTGATTTTGTTTATAATTATAGTTTTAAGTTAATTCGATGTTAATTTTAAGTGCTTTAAAAAAGTGACATTGAGTATTAAAGTCACTTTGTAGGTTTTAAACTTCATTTCTCACATTCACAAAACACAAGCTTTTAGCTCTCTTCCCATCTTCTTCACGAACAGACCCATGGAAACATCTTCTGATGCACTTCTCACACAATTACAGAAGATAGGACTTGCAGATTGCCCACATGATCTAGTCAGTGTGTTTGAGGGGACGATCGACATGCATGCCACTACTACCCTTCATGTAGAGGTATTCCAGAGCTTTCTTGACTACATGATGGAGCACATGGAAGAATATGCAATAGTCTTCGAGGGATCTAATATGGCATGGTTGCCAGTGGATTTTCTCAAACACCTCTATGCGGCTAACAAAAACTTTCGCTATCTCTTGTTGAGGTTTATAAAAGGGCTTACTGAGTGGGACTACAGGACAGAGGATGAGGATGACCTCATAGACTTGGGCATGGGGTGCATAGGCACCCAATTCATCTCTTGGGACATGGTTCTGGTATTGCTTGAGCTTGAGGGCATGGAGAAGGGAAAATCAAAGGAAAAGGCCGACAAGAAACCTCTTGTAACCATTGTGGAGGAATCAAATGAATTTGTTAAAGAGGTTGATGAGCAGGCTGAAGCATGTATGGCACTTGTCCTCTTGCAAGATCCCAGCTCCACTAAGGAGGAAGATGGGATGATAGAGGGAGACGAGGTGCTGGAAGAAGCTCTTGACCTCCAAATGCTCACTTTGCATGCAGTGGTGGTGGATGGTCGTCACTTTTTGTTCCTTGATGACATTGCAAAGACACTAGGACTCTGAGAAGATGAGTCGCTCTCAGTGCTCGCTATCTATGTAGGCATGAAAGATCCCAGTGGAAGGCAAGAGAAGGTCAACTTTCAAATTGACTTTGAAGACCGAGGTCTCCCACCAAGCATGTCATTCCTCCCTAGTGAAAACGAACAGAATTTGGTACAAACCGTGGCAAATACACTTATGGAAATCAAATCATGTGCCTCATTTTATGAAAGCATCCCGGAAAGCGCTTTTCTTCCACACAAACCACTGACCATTATGGGTGGAGAAGATCGCTCTAGCATTGACCTTACAAGGAAAACTCTTGAAGAGATGGATGAGGAAACTGAGGCATCCACTTTTTAACTTTATCGTTAGTAAATTGTTTCCTATAGCAAGTGTTGAAGTTGTTTAAAATGTTTTGCAGACCGCATACCATGTTGAAAGTTTGCAATGCGTACTGGAGGTTCACGCAGCAATCCTTTGGGTAGAGATAGCTCCCTGTGGCACTACCTTGGCCATCTGGGGCCATCAGTTCTTCAAGTTGCACACACAGAGTTCTCCAAGTATGGTTCTGTAGAGTTGCTCAAGTGGAAGGCATTAAGTGCCATCCTTGCTGAAGATTCCCTTACCCTTAATGCTCACAAGTGTATCTTGGTGGATCGAGAGGCCGCATTGTATGCTTTTACAGGAAAGCACCCTGGGTCAGTCCTCTCCCACTGTGCCTTAAGCCAAGGTCAAGGGGTGACAAACCCAGAGGAGATTGTCAAAACTTTTGGTGTCAAGTCGGCCATTCACCCTATACCAAAAGATGTAATTTACAAGAAAACCAACCAGCCATGATGTAATATCCAAAGCAATATACAATAATTTTTTCTTCTGTCTTTTGTTTGTCACTTCATCTACTTTTTTTTTCTATTGCACATATTGGCCAATAAACCTTTTTTTCAATGTGTTCACACCTCCTCGACCATGCAAGCACCCGTCTGACGTGGGACGCCCACCACCGGTGAATAATTTATGAAACAGAGCCGTTTCGGGTGCGTACGGAGGAAGTGGGACGACCAAAAGCCACGGCTATGACCAACGACGCGGAACGGACCGCAAAAAAGCCTTGGTGAAAACTGCGCCACGGCACGCATGGGACAGTTTTCACCAGGGATTTTTTGTGGCCCGTTCCGCATCGTTGGTCATAGCCGTGGCTTTTGGTCGTCCCACGTCCTCCGTACGCACCCAAAACGGCTCTGTTTCACAAACTATTCACCGGTGGGCGTCCCACGTCAGACGGGTGCTTGGATGGTCGAGGAGGTGAAATCTAACTACTTGATTAATTCAAATACTTCAACAATAGAAAGTACACAATTAACTATTAGAGTTACACCGAATGAGAGAAAATCGAGTTGTTTATATTATATCGAAAGATTACAAATTTGATAAACAGAGATAACATGGGAAAACTAATTCTTATGGAGGAACCCTTCATTTCTCAGATTGAGTGCTAGAGCTAGATCTGTATTTTTTAATGTAACTCGCTTTGCATGCACCATACAAGATACACCATCTTGGAACAACTGCACTAGAATGTCCTCGGCAGCATCCTGTAAAGCCAAAAGAGCTGCATGCTGGATACGTGTAACTGAATCTGAATATTTGTCCATTATTTCTCTTACCACCCAAGAAAAAGTTGCCTTTGGTGTTATTGGCTCCGTGCTCTTTTGATATTTTTGGATCTCACGTAGAGCAACTGTTCCAGGCTTCCATCGCCTTTTCTTCTGCGCTGTTGGTGGTGGTGGAGGAGCCGCTTGTTTGGCCAATTGAGGAGGGTCATTTTTATACTTCTTCCTCCTCTCTTCTTGGGCTTGCTGCTCTTCAGGTGTGAGCTTGTCCTTTTTCTTTTTCGCACATTGTTTTGCTCTCTGAGGAATTTTTGTTGGTCTGGGGTTCCTAGCCTTTGCTTGTTGGGAGGCCCGAGCCCCGTCCTCTTCCGCTCTCTTCTCGGCCTCTGCTCGTGCTTGTAATTAGCCAAGTGGGCTCTCTCAGCCTCGGCTCTCTGCCATTCTTCCTGATCTCTCTACCTTCTTTGTTCTTCATGCAATTTTTGTGCTTTTCTATCTGCTGCCTCTTTCTTTTCTAACTCTCTCATTCTCTTCCTCCTCTTGGCATCTCGTGCTATTGAAACAGGATCACCGGGAATTACCTTGATCACCCTTTGTTTGATTCGCGGAGAGAATTTCCACGGTGTAGTTGCGGCTGCTTGAGCTTCAGATGTTGCCGTTGCTTGATCTCCAGTTGTTGTCGTTGCTTGATCTTCAGTTGCTGCCGTTGCATGAGCTCCAGGTCCAGTTTCCTGTGTTGTTCTGTCATGAGCTGCAAATGAAAGTCCGGTACAGGTGTGTGATTTGCATGTTGTAGTGGCTGGAGATCACCAAATATCTGTCGCATGGTGTTTTGATCCTCTGTAGTTAAAGGTTGGGGGAGTGGTTGGGTGTTAGGAGCTAGTTCTTGTGGTTGAGGCAATGGATTTGAAGCGGTGGATTCTGTACGATGTGCTGGTTGCGGATTTGCAGTGTTGTCAATGGCAGTGGTGTCATCGTTGTGCGTGGTGGTGTGCTCTTGTGTATCGTCCATGTTGTGCAAGATATGAGTGCGTGTATGTTTGGGCTTGAGAGGATCTTCTAAAATGTGCAAACAAGAAATGAACTTTGAGTTATGAGTTTTGACTTATTTAGTACTTAAACTTTTAAATTTTTTTGCAAACTCAATAAAATCACTAAAAATTAAAAAAGACTCCAAAATAGATGAAACTTGAACCATGAGACTAATAATTGTCACCTTTACAAATCACTTTGCATGACAATGCATGTTTACAATAGAAATGGTTAGTGTCAAAAGGAAATTAAATTTCCACCCAACGCTTGTCATCACGCCGCCTTGTCTCCAACTAGCGTCGGAATCGATCTTTTGCACTCAAAGCATGATATGATTGTGATCGCCTTAAGCTAACCACTTTTTCTAAACTTCTACATTTTAAACTTCTTTGTTCTCTTGTCTTTTTTTCTCTCTCCTTGCTAAAACTCTGTAGAACCAATTGAACATCTCGTGAAGGGCAATGGTCTTTTTTCTTCCACCTCTATGTCGTGTATTTTTAAAATACACTGCTTTTGCTTGATAGTGTGATGTAATGTGTTATGTCTGTCTCCCTTCAAGCATCCACCATTTGTGCTGTAAAACTATTGATTACAAACTTTAGGGTGGATATCTCATCATCGGTTAGCTTTGCCTTTTCGAGAAGACGAAAAATATCATCAGTAGATTGCCACACATGAGCACACTTAATTCCTAGGGCTTCTTCATTACCTTTGTAGGTGGTAATGCCACACACCGTTTTCCACAACTGAAACTCATTGGGACTTTGGGAGTCTAAATAGTTTGAAAGCAAATGTCTAGCTTTACTACCACCCATACAAACTTTATTAGGGCGATCTTGTGTACTTCCAGATGCCTTCTTGTCTTTTGATAGCTCAACTGCACCCCCATGTAGACCAACGCTCGATAGAAAAGATTCTAGTTCTTGTATACACTCTTCTCTTCTTTCTGCAGGCTCCATATTCCAAGCGTAATTAATATGGAGTATAAGTAACTTGTCAAAAATTTACAGACGGGCATGAAGGGTGCACACATGCACATTTATCAATGGTATTGAAAGAATAGGATCCCAATTTGGATCATCCATGTTTCGATTAGGAGGTACTTGCTGGTCACAACTGAGGATACCTTGAAACCATTGTTGTAGTGCTTTACCCACTGCTTATGTAGTGGGTTCACCTTTTGCAGAGTTGACTGTAACTTTGCCTCCCTTACCCTTACCACCTTTCAACTTGCTGGCCTTTGCACCCTTGCCATCAGTTCCCATTGAGACTTTACTGTGGCAGCAATAAATGCATAGAAAGAGGGTCATTGCACCTTGCTCGCACCCTAACATACACTTGAGTGTTTTCAAGTCTCCTGCCAAATGCCACTCAACTTGGAATGTTCCCAGGCGTGAAACATGCAATCTTTGTCCTTCTTGCTGTTGTTGAATGACATCGACGATTGTTGTGTGATTGAAATACCATTTGAGAGTCTCATGTGTCTCATGTGGGAGATGAAAAGCTGCCAGCCACACCAAATAACTTTCTCTGACTGAACACCTAAACAAGTGTTTCCCTTCTCATTGGCATTTAGCTCCTCATCAACACTTACCAAGGCCCTGCTCATCAACGTAACACTTACCCTTTTGAGCCGTTGACCTTTAACAACTTGGCACTCATCAAGTTTCATAACAAATATCACTTTCCCATCACACTCGTCTTGTGTCAACCCATAAAATCTTATCATTGACTCTTGGAGCTTCAACAAGTCAACATACACATTGTTGAACTCATTGTAGCGGAATACTTTGTTGTCATCTAATGGCATGTCATCCTTCACATATTGAAATCTGCCCAAGAAGCTTGCAACATCATTATTGGCACACTTTTTTGCAACACTGACACTGTAAGGCGTTGATAGAAACCGAAACAAACCTTTTGTCCGATGACCGAGTGTGACACTTTTATACAAAGCTTCATAGGCCTTGAAACTTATTCCTGCGCTGTCACACACCTCCATCATCTCTTGAGGCGACACAATGTCCTTTAGCTCAGTGAAATACTTCTGCCGCAAAACATTAGAAGTGGCAGCAATGGATGGATCATCTAGTAGCTCAACCAACTCCTTTGGCTTGATGATATGCTGCAGCAGAGCACGTTTGGTTGTTTGAGCATCGGGATCAATTCCCATCATCATTCGAGCCAAGTTTCTGCATATTGAATTACCATTACACAAACCTGTAGAACATTTAGGAAATCAGAATCTTGCATCAGTATTCTTACCGAGTTTGACGGACACGTTTCTTTCGAGCTCCACCACTTGAGGATAGCAAGGACATCACTTGTCTCTTGCACTTACGAATGTGGTAGCCGAGGGAAATGTGTGTGAGATGATCGATTCGCCGATGCATATTGCGTGAAGTGTGTTGTAGTTGAACATAATTGTCTAGTCGGACGCTCCTGCTCTTTTTTTTGTTGCTGTACTTTTTCATTGAGATTCGCCATCTCATCATTCAATTGCTTCATCTTCTTGTTGGCTTCCTCTCTAACCTACTGTAGATCTTTCGCAGACTTCTCTTGTAGTGATGAATAGGTAGCCAAGAGATGTTTACTTGCTTCCCTTTCATTGACAAAAGCTGAATACAATCTCCAGCAATAGCGAAACAGTCCGCCTCTTCCATCTCGAATAAAACGCAGAAGCTCTGTGACATTGCGAAAGGGTAGTGGTGCATTAGTCGTTCGATCACCTGGATAAATGTGGCCATCAACCCATAAGTTGATTGCCTTGCACCCAATGCTTCGTAGTTGATCTGTAGCATTGGGATTTGATGTGCCAAGTCGCATAGTAGCATACTCCTGCTCCAAATCAGTGTTTAATCGATATCATTTTGGCCTGTTAGTAATGTCTTGCAGTGGAGGGAGATTGAATGACATGTTTGTTAGCTAATCAAGAAAAATAGTGAGAGAATGTGTAATGGTGACTACTGCAAGCAGAAAAATTTGGCTATGGAGGGAAAAAGTGGAAGGTACTCAGAGATAGTAGAGAAGGATTATGTTGTGGAGGGAAGAGAGAGAGGGAGTGTAGCTCAATTTATTTTGAATTCAAAATATTGATCATGAGGGATTTAGAGAGAGAAATGCAACTGCACACAGAGGTAATGGAGTTCTCCATTGCTCTTACCTGAAGCTAGAATGGGAGGAAGGAGAGAGAGAGAGAGAGAGAGAGAGAGAGAGAGAGAGAGAGAGAGAGAGAGAGTAGATCTGCAGCCTTGGAGGATCTGCACTTTCTATCAGATGTAGGTAGCATAGAATGTCCTCTTTCATAATTGGGAAATGGAAGTGACAAGAGAGAAAAGGGGGGGAAAGAGAAAGAGTTGGCTCACATTTTAGAGAGAGAATGCAAAGAGAGAATATGCAAAATCTGCTTTTTGGGCGAGGGGGCTGAAAAGTGCTTTTTTTAATGAGAACTAAGTGAGAGAGAGTGTTTTATATGTTAGAGAGAGAGAGAGGAGAGAGATGGGGAAAGACATTTTAAAATTCAGTTACCCACCTCTCTTTTACGTTAAAGTAGCCTATTTTCAAAATACAAAATATACAAATGGTATTTTTTAAAATCTCAGCATAGGCCTTTTTGCCCTCTCTTCTAGGCTTGGTCAAACTTGACTTAAGCTTTAAGCATTTCCTTAAACTGCCAAATAAAGAGGCCCTCCTATACCCCATTCCCTTCCTGATGGTTTCCTCGAATGTGTATGATATATGTTGTTTTATCCTTCTTGCATATATTTTTCCATCTGATTTTGGTGAGTGGGAGATGATAGAATCCTTCATAAGACCTTTGAATCCATCCATAAGGATCTTGGCACATTACTATATGTTGGTTGTCTATCCTCTAAGCTTGCATCATAGGACATCCTTTTTTACAGCCATACTTATGTCACATGTAACATGGGTATGGTAATCTATCTCCCATTCACTCTCCAAGACTAGAGAGTTTAAAATAGACTACACCAGGCAATGCATTGATAGTAGCAACCCAAAGAAGGATGGAAATGAATGTGCATGTATCCATGAAGTGCACATATGAGTCACACAAAGCCACGGTAACATGATTTATGCCTCTTTATGTCTTTGCATATATCTTTCAAATACAGAGTGTCCATAGAATACCAACAATGTAGATTTACAAAGGGGATGGTGTGATGAACAACTCCTTGTAGGTGGATGGGGAAACAAGTGATTAAGCACCGGAGAGATAACATTAAGTGTTTTGTAATTGGAAAGAAATTGGTGTTCAGGTACCATAGTGTGTTGGAGGGCTCTATCAACATGCATGCCACTGCTACTTCCAACTTGCATATTGAGGCCTACCAAATCTTTCTTGATTACATGGAGTAGCACATGGACAAATAAGCCATTGAATTTAAGGGATCCCACACAATGTGGTTGCTAGTGGATTTTCTCAAGTAACTCTATGCAATTAACAAGAAATTTTGCTTTCCCTTTTGAGATTTGTTAAAAGGTTCACCAAATAAGAATACAAGATAGAGGCTAAGGATGACCTCATAGACTTGGGCACGAAGGGGGTTTAGGCACCCAATCCATAGCTTGGGACATGGTTCTAGTTGTACTTGTGCTCAAGGGCATGGACAAGGGAAAATCAAAGGAAAAGTCCAATAAGAAACCCACTATAACCATTGTGCCAAGGAGTCAAATGAAGGTGTCAAGAGGTTAATGAGTAGATGGAAGTATCCATGTCACATATCCTCTTACAAGAGCCCAGCTTCACCAAGGAGGAAGATCGGATGATAGAGGGAGATGAAGTGCTAGAGAAAGTCCCCGACCTCCAATTACTCACTTTGCATGCAATGGGGGTGGAGGGTCACCAATTTTTGTTTTTTGATGACATTGCTAAGATACTTGGACTCAAAGATTACGAGTCACTCTCAATGCTTGATATCTATGTGGGTAGGAAGGATCCAAATGAAAAGAAAGAGGCGACCAAATTTTGAATTTCCTTTGAAGACCAAATTCTCTTGGAAAGACTATCCTATCTCCTCAGTGAGAATAAGCACAATTTGGTGCAAATAGTGGCAAGCAGATAAAATCATGTGGTTCCTTTTATGGGACAGTGCACGTAAGTGCTTTTCACCCACACAAATCACTTATTCCAATGCATGAAGATGATCATTCCAACATTGATCTTACAACTCTGAACCATTTTCCACACCAATAATGAGTAACATTCACAAGTATTATGAGAAGGAGTAAACCTAATCTTACACATAACAATGAGCTATTTGAGACAACTTCTACATCTAGGGAAGTGCAAGCTCTCAAGAACTTAAAATGGTGATTCATGCCATAACCTCCCTCAAGTAGAGACTTGACTTGAGTTATGGATAACCACACATACTTGCATAAAACTTTCATAGAAAAGAGGAAAAATAACTTCACATAACTAAGTATTTCAAGAGAGGATTATGGTTAGAGAAGATCAATCAACATGCTAATTAGGTTTAAGTGAATTAGAGAAGGAGAATTCTTCCTCTATTTATGTATCTAATGATACATAAGAAGAGGTTTATTCTTATTAATCTAGACACTTAATTATGAGTGAAAGAAAAGACTATAATCTCCTTATAAATACTTTATAGGATTGCTATAACCAAGCATGCATAATCCTCTTGTAAAATCATCATCAAGTTACCATAACAAGCATCTACCATATGCAATATGAGGTCATATTCTTGCATCAATTAGGTACATCAATTTAATGTTCAATGAAAGATTATAACCATGCATAGACTAGGGCAAAAAGAGAATCAAATTCAACTTTACTATGTGAAAATTGATTAGTGAAATAGGAGACCCCAATCATGCATCACTTTAATGTACAAAGAAGATTACAATCATGCATCAATTTTAGTGCAAAAGAGATTGCTTTTTCCCTTATTATACATCAAATTAATGCAAAAAAGTAGATCAATTCCTCAAAGATATGCACTAAATTCTATGCAAACCAAGGGGTTAATGTCACCTTGATTATGCTACAATTAAGTGCATAAAGGAGAAAAGAACAATTCCTTCATTACTATGCACTAATATGCATGAGTGGAAAAGAAACAGTTCATCACCAAGATGTATTTCTATGCATCAATCAATAGAGCAATTTAACTTTACTATGCATTATTATGCATAAATCAAGAGAATTGAATCTCCTTGAGAGATTAAGGTTTCATAATGATCCTTAATCCAACAAGGGAGGGTGTGATCAATAGATGAGAGGCTATTGACATTCACACACACATTGCAAGACACTATGGAATATAAATTACTGTAACCAGCTAGCATAGAGTAGTAGTAGAATAGGCTCGACATAAGACCTCTAGAGAGAAGAGGCTATGGAGCAATAGGATTAGCATAACTTGAAATTAATTACCCTTTGATCAAGCCTCCTTGTGTGTGCTAGTTGACGTAGATACGCTCCTCCAAGGACTAGCTCCGACAGAAGCACTTCGTTGTAGAGATCTTGGGGTAGTGTGTGTGTGTCTAAAATTGAGTGTGAATGCTCTTTATATAGGGTTTGGAGGTTCCTTGTTAACCAATTCAGCCCCATACCTCCCCAGCTCGCTCCCTCTTGCTAAAATAAGGAGTAGATGTGTCACAAGCTCCTACTTAGCCATTAGAGGTGCCCCTCTTTATCCTTTTGGGTGATACACCTCATGTAGTGCCCCAATGCTCACTTCTCTAGTCGATACTTAGCCTCCATGCCACACTCCCACACTTGACCCAACACTTGGCACAAGACTACCTATGTGCATGACCCATGGCCACACGTGATGGGGATACATGGCCATGCATCCATGACCATGCATGCACACCCATGACCATGCATACCCATACATGCACATGCACATCCATGCCATACACATACCTTAGGAATTTAGTAAACTTAGGCTAACTTGATCTATACTAACCCAAATTAAATTCCAAAACTTGCTAACTCGAGGCGAACCTGCAAGTGATAGACACGACTACATGCCCTAAATAGCAGCCTCCGATGTTCGGACTCTATTTTTTTGAAAATCTGGGTCGATGCAGAGTTTGACGAGCCAGTTGATCCTAGACCATTTCGGGGGTTAAAAACTTTCTATTTTTGGAAATTTTTTCACAAAAATTGAATTTGAGGAGAATTAAAATTTCTATAAGGATCACAACTGAAAATGATATCTGATTATTGAAACCTGCTAAAAATAGCATCTTTTTGCCCAACTAATGTTTAGGCTTAAATTTTACATAGGTAACCCTCTTCTAGGGTAGGTGGAGACCTTAAATTCTACCCAACGCCAAAAATTTGAGATGTCCTCATCTCAAGATTACGTCAGGAAAGATTCTTTGGAGGAGCAATCATCTTTCCATAGTTGGTTCGCCTATTGCAGTAGCATTGGCTTTGGCATGAGCTCCACATCCACGTCCTCCACGATTACTTGATTGGCTTCTTTCATTTGTAGGTGGGGGCTTGTATTTTCACCATTTGCTTGCACTCTCCTAGGGCAATGATTTTTGTAATGCCAAAATTCTTGACACTCAAAGCAACGCACATTGGGAAATTGCGTAGCTATCGCGATGGCTACTATCGGTCGATTCTGGTAAGCAAAATTGGCCGGTGTATTGTCCCAATTATTGGACCTTGCCCTCTTTTCTATATAATCTCTGAAGCTAAAGGCTTAGCTCTCAACAAGGAATCTTGTAAGGTTGTTGGTCTAAGAGCTTCAAGTCTACTATTTAGAGGTTCTATGAGACCTTGGTAGAATCTGCCTATTTGCTGTTCTAAAGACATCTTTGGAGCATACCTCTTCAATGTTACAAAGTTGGAATAATATTCTTCGACTATCGAAGATAACTATCGATGAGAGAAGAACTCATACATCTTAATAGCCCTATGAGCTAGGTAAGATAACGTTCTTTCACCTCAGATTTTATATCTTCCCAAGATTGAGAAGATCCTACAATGTCAGAATC
This sequence comes from Adiantum capillus-veneris, assembly GCF_014529385.1. NCBI lineage: Eukaryota > Viridiplantae > Streptophyta > Polypodiopsida > Polypodiales > Pteridaceae > Adiantum > Adiantum capillus-veneris. The sequence goes on from NC_140945.1 coordinate 72,935,964, forward strand.
ACGGCAATGCTATTTCCACCATATTTTGGCATCACCAGTTAGGCAGAACATCGCGAGCATAGTCTAGTTTTTTGGTTGAGTGCCCGCAAGTTCAAAATAGTCATCCATTTCTCTAACCAGACTTCAATATTGTGCTTTACATTAGTTCCTTCTCCCTTGAAATTAGGAGGTTGGGATTTCTTGAGAAGAAGTTTCTTCTCTTGAGCGGCAGTGTAAAGAGCGGTAGGTGATACCTATACGATAATATTCACGTCGGGAACCTGATGGAAACCTAAAGACTTAACACACCGATTCAATCTTAAAATTAACTTCAAAGTAAATTACAAGACATAATAAGGTACTCAGATCAAGAAAACTCAAACTCATATTTATGATGGACTATTTACAAAGGTAGCCTTTCCAAGAGGCTAAGGTACACTTTATTTCTAACTTAATACAAAGCTTGGCGGCATCTAAAGGATCCGCACAACTGACTGCCCAGGAACATGGTGATACAGATGATAGGTGTCTGAAGTCAGATGCTTATAGTCTACTATCTCATTAGAGTAGTACCTCTTGTACACATTGCTAATAGGCTCAAATAATACAAAATTGTCATTCCAAAGAAATATATCTGGAACGGTAATAGGCTTAATCCTATCCCTAGGGATTACTTTCTTCACTTGATCAAAGATCCATCTATTCAAGGTTGACTTGGTACCATCTACAATGATCTTGACTTCTCTAGAAGTCCCAAGGAAGTAGAAAACTTGGATAACCCGCAACTCATGCGCGTCCAACAAATATTCTTCAAATCAGTGTTGATAGATACTCAAATTTCATAGCATCGATGTAAAAGACACACCCTTACTACTCCATGCAAGCTTCCATCCTTGATGGAGGAGCAAAAGCCTTAATCAAAACTTCCATCATACTTCGGCGGAAATTGTAATTTGGAGAATGACACGTCTCTGTATACATTATCTCAAATGTTCTAAACTTGCAATAAGCAATTTTGGCATCTTCCTGAAACATCAATGCTCGCATTCTTGAGTATGGCTATCCCACTATCCATTAATTAACATTATTTTTTCAAATTCACAAACAATAACAATTTTTCCAGTTTCCTAACCTAGGCTTTGATACCACGTGTGAGTTCCCCAACCCGTTACCATATCCATTTGGCGAAAGGAGGGTACCTGACAGGTCGGTAGGCCCTAATCAATTGAGAAAAACATAGTCAGATAGACAAGATTTCTAATGGACAGACTCTTGTCACCAAGTAACTTGAGTCTGAGCCATTGAAAAAGGGTCCTAGCCGTGTCTCGCATGGAAAGCTTGAACTAACACAATATTATAATGTTCCTAATTCTCACCTTCCAAAAGACAGAAACCCCAAATGCCTTTTTCCCCATAATTTTCAGAGGCACGTACAATTGGGACTTCTCGACTCTTGGCACATTAAGTCTCTAGTTTTGCTTCTTCTATCAATGAGAAGCGCAGAGTTTCTCGACAAATCGAGACCACCCATCCTTGACTCGCAACCTGAACCAGTCCCCACTTTCCACCCCCACCCCCACACTCACACTTTGTTTTTGCTTATTTTCTAATTACTACAACATGATTGTTTATACACAAAGTTCCTTTTTATGATTTCCATTACAAGTTCGTTAAGACAACACTTCAACAATGATCAAATTGGCACCAACACAATCTTTTCCTAGTAAAAGTACTTGAAAACATAAATTCATTGACTATTCTAATACTCTAGAGTCGTAGAAACTTCCTCCAGCGGGCAGATGTTCCATCCATTGTCAACTGGCCGCCCATACAACCAGTCCATGACCCACCCATTCTGGAGTATCCCTCAAAATAAAATCATGTATTCACCACGTAACCCACAAGTCGTGGACATTTGAGCCCCTAACTGGTCAGCTCTGCGTAACAAAATACGCTAGCTCCTGTGATAACCTCGCGAGCTATCTCCCAATGATCTAGAGGGGGTTCTTGACTAACTTCAATATTGGAATAGAATGAAGTTCTGTTGCAACATTTTCCCTAGGCAAACAATCTTTCCTAGATCAATCAATTAACGGTCAAACATTTCTTCCCTACTTTATCTAGGTTCAAATTTTACAAGACAATTAAGATGCTCATGCCATAGTTTCGATCGATTTTTCTAACACATTTTGGAAAGGTTCAATCATTCACTAGCTACCGTAATGCAATGCTTAATTAAATGTACAAAATGACTTTGAGCCTACCTCATCATTCCTTGCTCCCTCGCTTTGTGAGATGGTTGGATCCTCCTCCCTCATGGGTGCCTTGACATTGGGAGTGGCGTTGCTAGTACCTGCCTCCCGGTCATTAGCGTCACCAAAGCAAGTTCTCTTGGGGGCCATGTCTCACTACTTGGGTTAGACAACTCCAAAGAAACGAAAGGCTATGTGTGATGAACCATTTTCCACACCAATAATAAGTAACATTCACAAGTATTATGAGAACGAGTAAACCTAATCCTACACATAAAACGATGAGCTATTTGAGACAACTTCTACATCTAGGGAAGTGCAAGCTATCAAGAACTAAAAATGGTGATTCATGCCATAACCTCCCTCAAGTAGAGACTTGACTTGAGTTATGGATAACCGAACATACTTGCATAAAAATTTCATAGAAAAGAGGAAAAATAACTTCACATAACTAAGTATTTCAAGAGAGGATTATGGTTAGAGAAGATCAATCAACATGCTAATTAGGTTTAAGTGAATTAGAGAAGGAGAATTCTTCCTCTATTTATGTATCTAATGATACATAAGAAGAGGTTTATTCTTCTTAATATAGACACTTAATTATGAGTGAAAGAAAAGACTATAATCTCCTTATAAATACTTTATAGGATTGCTATAACCAAGCATGCATAATCCTCTTGTAAAATCATCATCAAGTTACCATAACAAGCATCTACCATATGCAATATGAGGTCATATTCTTGCATCAATTAGGTACATCAATTTAATGTTCAATGAAAGATTATAACCATGCATAGACTAGGGCAAAAAGAGAATCAAATTCAACTTTACTATGTGAAAATTGATTAGTGAAATAGGAGACCCCAATCATGCATCACTTTAATGTACAAAGAAGATTACAATCATGCATCAATTTGAGTGCAAAAGAGATTGCTTTTTCCCTTATTATACATCAAATTCATGCACAAAAGTAGATCAATTCCTCAAAGATATGCACTAAATTCTATGCAAACCAAGGGGTTAATTTCACCTTTATTATGCTACAATTAAGTGCATAAAGGAGAAAAGAACAATCCTTCATTACTATGCACTAATATGCATGAGTGGAAAAGAAACAGTTCATCACCAAGATGTATTTCTATGCATCAATCAATAGAGCAATTTAACTTTACTATGCATTATTATGCATAAATCAAGAAAATTGAATCTCCCTGAGAGATTAAGGTTTCATAATGCTCCTTAATCCAACAAGGGAGGGTGTGATCAATAGATGAGAGGCTATTGACATTCACACACACATTGCAAGACACTATGGAGTATAAATTACTGTAAACCAGCTAGCATAGAGTAGTAGTAGAATAGGCTCGACATAAGACCTCTAGAGAAAAGAGGCTATGGAGCAATAGGATTAGCATAACTTGAAATTAATTACCCTTTGATCAAGCCTCCTTGTGTGTGCTATGTGACATAGAGACGCTCCTCCAAGGACTAGCTCCGACAGCAACACTTCGTTGTAGAGATCTTGGGGTAGTGTGTGTGTCTAAACTTGAGTGTGAATGCTCTTTATATAGGGTTTGGAGGTTCTTTGTTGCCCAATTCAGCTCCATACCTCCCTAGCTCATTCCCTCTTGCTAAAATAAGGAGTAGATGTGTCAGAAGCTCCTACTTAGCCATTAGAGGTGTCCCTCTTTACCCTTTTGGGTGATACACTTCATGTAGTGCCCCCATGCTCACTTCTCTAGTCCATACTTAGCCTCCATGCCACACTCCGACAGTTGACCCAACACTTGGCACAAGCCTACCTATGTGCATGACCCATGGACACACGTGATGGGGATACATGAACATGCATCCATGACCATGCATGCACACCCATGACCATGCATACCCATACATGCACATCCATGCCATACACATACCTTAGGAATTTAGTAAACTTAGGCTGGCTTGATCTATACTAACCCAAATTAAATTTCGAAACTTGCTAACTTGAGATGGACCTGCAAGTGACAGACAGGACTAACCCGCCCTAAATAGCAGCCTCTCACGTTTGAACCCTATTTTTTAGGAAATTTGGCTCGGTGCATAGTTTGACGAGTCGGTCGATCCTACACCATTCCGAGGGTCAAAAACTTTCTATTTTTAGAAAATTGTCACAAAAATTGAATTTGATCAGAATTAAAAGTTCTATAAGGATCAGAACACAAAAATGAAATCTGGTTACTAAAACCTGCTAAAAATAGCATCTTTTGCCAAACTGATGTTTAGCCTTAAAATTTTACATAGGTAACCCTCTTCTAGGGTAGGTGGAGACCTTACATTGTCCAAAATCTTGACGCAAATGTGATTAGAGAGGAGTGGATGTAGCCATCTCTTTCCTACTCTCACTTAAGTATAAAGTGATGACAATGAAAAAGCACATCCAAGCAGAGGAGCCAACACCACTCTCTGACAGTGATATCAAAGATCAAGAGGCCTCTAAAAGGATAGTGGAATCACATTCTAAATGGCAAAGAGGATGGATCTCCAAGTATCCAGCATACCTTGTATGCCTGGTTGAGGCACCCAAATCAGTAAGGGATGATGTCTCCTTTTGCCTTGTGCCCAGAGTTAGAGCCTAGAAGGATCACTCGATATTGTTGGAGAAACATACCAATTGACTAAATTACCCTAAGCTTCCACCACCCAAGTAAGGAGAGAGAATAAGTGGAACTTATATGGTGAAAACCCTCACGGGCGCCATTAAGCTTTTCACTGGCTCCCCTGACTTGACCTGTGTAATGCTTAGGAAGATATGTAAAACATCACTGGCCTGCCTCAAAAGTGTTTGCACTGTCCAAAGCAATAGACTCAAAATTACTATCAATCGGCGACATCGTCACCAAACTAACCTATGATCTGTCAAAGCAGCCATTGTTAGTGGATCGCCGCGACGGACATCTGCAGCATCGCTCTTTTGTACTAACATAATTTCAATATGCAAGGAAGGAACTCAGGATGGGTCAAGGAGACTTAATGAGAGTGTTGGTTTCACAAAAGTGAACTCAGAGGGCTACTCATTTTATGACAAAATCAAATCAACCACTCCTAGTCAAAAAATTAGTATACGTCCAGTCTCACCGCTCTAGGTCATCACACCTTTTCGGCATCCAAACGAATTTGGAATGCAACAAAACTTAAGGAGAGGTATCACAGCACCAAGGGGCACAATCCTAACAAGTTCTATCACCATCTTGGAAGGTACATAAATCCCAATCCATCACAAAAAATGTGCAAAAAACTGAAATAGAAGTACTCGAAAAGGTCCCCCTTAAGAATAGAAACACTTCTCTATGGTCGAAAAATCAAAAAACAACCGTTTTAACCTTCAAATCAATGCATTTAGCTCACAAGCAAAGCGTTGCCAACCACAACAGAATCAAGAATGATTACACTTAGATTGTAGAGCAAGAGACGAGGAACACAATGTGCTATTCGGAAATGAATTGATTACCAGTCCAAGAGAAAAGAGGATTACAACTTGTAGCAGCAAGAAGCTCTCTCAGTAAACATTTTCAAATCTTCCAAGGTAATGATATATCCTTAGTCCAAACTAAGGGTTTTGACTTAAAAGTTAAGGGAGCTTTCCCACGGCCATTCGGCCACTTACAAGGGTGTAGACTCAAAGAGGTTGAGAGGGTATTGTCAAATTTCATTACAATTACAATCATCATAGGCTAAATTACGTAGCTTCTTTTGAAACATTGAGTGAGTGTTTACAGGGTTTGGTGTTCATACGCCTGTATCCACCAAACATTCTCGCCTTCCTAATCATTGAACGTCCTCATGCAAGCCGTCTCTAAGTGTAGGCTATTGTCTTCTCTCGAGCGTTGCAGTGAGGTTTCTGAACTTCTGAGCTCTTGCTTCAATCTCTACTTTGGTGGCCAACTCTCTGAAAGGATTGTTGCTAAGAGTATTTTGCTAGGCGATGTGACGTGCTAACAAATCTTTTGTCATGGATGGAATATGGAGGAGTCCACTTCAAAGAAGCTTGTCATGAACGCCTCTTTGTAGGTCTACATGTAATGAGAGGACAGGAATGTGACTCTTGCATATAATCCCATTATGACATTCTTGCTTGGGATTTCAGTGTCCATATTCCTCCAAATGCCTCTCGTGTCTTTAACAAAGATTTTCTAGGGATACTCTGCTGCTTCTATATCATTGAAAGTTGTAATGCCGGTGATGAGCATCTTGTCAATCTTCACAAGCATCTGACATGCGAGATCCATGATCTCCTTCATCATGTTGATTACCCCTTTGAGAGTTTGAACCATATACTGCTCAGACGGTGGGTTGTTATTGAATGGATTTGTGATTATCGGGTAGTTCAGCACCGCCGGCCTTTTGCTTTGCCAAGTGTAAAAGTTGTCCCAGGATCGCCGTCTATTGATGGGACAGTAAGTTGGGTTGATCCTAAGATGATGGAGAGCGCTCTTGTAATACGTTTCATCTGTTGGTCTCTGCTCAAACCATTTCTTTTGCTAGAGTGGTTGATTATCAATGATTTTTTGAATCTAAAGTGCCATGACAGGAACCTCCCTGTGATCCCCTCTACTGTTTGGTGTAAGTTCTGGTAGCATTTTTTGCTGCCATAACCTAACTTCTTGCCGCATCCGTGGCAGGGCGATCATCTCATGCCCCAGATTCTTTACCACCTCATCTGGAGTAATCATAAGGAGGGTAGCCTATTCCAACACTTTCAGTTCATACTCCATATAGGCTTTGTGCAAGGGATCCTTTACTTCTAAGATCTAGTGCTGAATTTTGTCCTTGGCCGACTCCGAAGTGGATGTCGTGCTGGATCTGCAGATTCCTAAGTTGCTTTTCCCGTGCTGGTAGTGGGAACCTCTATTTGATGAGCTTCAAACGTGGACTGTTCAAATCCTCCTTCTTGCTCAAATCCTACTGGGGCCTGTTGATGCTTTGTCTGATTGGCCCTCAGAGTCTCTAAGTCCCCTCTTGCCTCAACCAACTGCTTCCTTAATTCGTCAATTTCTTCGTCTTTCGTTCATTGTAGGGCCCTATGTCCTACTGTCATAATCTGCCTATCATAATTTTCTAGAACCAGGGCTTCTTTTAAATCTTTAATCTCTTGGTTTAAGGAGGTAGATCTTGCAGTCGTTTTTGAGAAGGAGGGGGTCTCTTGTATGGCAAGGAGCTAAGCCAGAAATCTACTAACCACAGCATACGAGGCTTGCAGCTTCTCATTTTGTTATCTTTCTTTGGTTAGCTCCTCCTCGAGACGTTGTTGCTTGATTTGCAGTGCGGAGTTTTCCTTCTTAAACTGTTGCACCTCTTTGTAATAGTAGGCTGCATTTTCTTGTTCCCTTTGCAACTTTGATTGTGCCTGGAGTTGTGCTTTCTCTAATGCCTCTATCTTTGCTTTAACTGCTACTGCAGGGAATCTGTTGCTACCTTAGATGCTTCTTTTTTTGTATCTTCCAACTACAGCTTGTGCAGATTGTAAAGAGTCCTTTGACATTGAAACTGGAGCTTGATCTGCTATAAGTGAGCATCAATGTCAAGGGACTTGACTATTTCTGCTCCTTCCTCTAGTGCATGTTGTGATCGATGCGATCTTGGCCTATGCTGCCTTTTTTGGCCCTGCTCCAATTTTTTTAGCCTCATCAGTTTGCTTTTCTCTCCATTTGGGATCTTCTAGAGCCACAGAGGTTGTGGTGGACTTTGTTTGTGTGGCCTCCGTTTCTTGATCTGCGTTTAGTTTCGATTGTCTTTTCTCCGCTCCTTGCTTTGGCAAGTCTTCAACTTTTTCTTTTTCTTTTACCACATTCTCTGGAGGTGCCCTAGTGTCCTTGGGAGAACCAAACTCTTGACCTTGCTGGGCCTGCCTGTCTTGTAGTTCCTCCCCTTGATATTTATTTTCCTCTTTTTTGCTTCAAATAGATTCGTCAGATGATTCAAGATCATCGAAGCGTGGCTTCTTTGCTTCTTCCTTTTCCATTTGCTCCATTTTTTTCTTGAGTTTGTTATGGATTCGTTGGCGCATGGCGCGGTAATCTCACGTTTTTTGTTAGCTTCCTGTCTTTTCTGCTGCTTGATACTTTCCAAAGTAGCTATTTGCCTGTGTATAGCAGTGTTATTTTTTTTGCTTCTTCCTCCTCTTTCTCATCATCAGCTTTGGTTCCTTGGGTTTGTTTCTCATCATGCTTCTGTTGGTGGAGCCTTTCCCTCAATGTCTGAGCTTCTTCCATTGTCCTCCTGGCATGAGTAATGGGAATAACTTCTGCCATGTGCACAATTTTATTTCTCAATCGTGTATATCCTAAAGTGTATTGGTTGTTGTGCTCCTCCTTCGAAGACTGGTACTCCGAATAAGTGTGTCTCTGTTGGGACCCCGCTTCCTGGCTACTCCGAAGATCTGACTTTGTCTTTTCACTGTCAAAATCTTTTAAAGTTGAGATCTACCTTATCTACTTAACTTCTGGTTTTGGTCTAGTGGAAGGTCCTGCCCCATAGGAATACTGCTCTTTTAGATCTGTGGATTAGATATATCTGGGCCTCGACTGGTGGTAGATCATCGATCATCCCTGTTCCTAATAGGCAATATGCGTCAGCATTGGTCCCGTGTTCATGTAGGCTTTGCTTCTCTGGATCCCCTTTAGGTTTGCTTCAACAACGTTGTGAAGAGATAATTTCCAAAGTCACAACTGACCACTCTTCCCTCTACCAATCCCATTGCCATTACCACGGCCATGGGCGACAATGGTTCTGCATATGTGGGCAGATTATGCACTTTAAAGTGTTGCGATATAAGGCACAATGGCAATTCAGTTTCTGAGTGTATCAAATCTTGATACGTCAGCTTGTGGCCTTGTTGCTTCAGGAAGGCTTTATCATTATCTATTGGCTTTGTCCTTTGCAAGAGATTGTGTGTCCTTTGCTGCAGGTGGAGGGCTTCATCTATAATTTTTGCTGTGATCTTTACCTTAACTACTACCCCATCCTTGTCGATCAGAGTTGCTTCCCCATTGTACTGAATTGAACTTATGAGCTCCTGAGCTCGTATGAAGTCCGTTCCCCAAGGAGGAAATCGTAAGAAGATGTCTAACTGTAGGCACCTGCCCCCTGCTTTCACTTCTAGATTTTGGTGTAGTGTCCACATTTCTCATGGAAAGATTGTGGCCTTTACTATTTCTCCATCTGCGGCTTGAAACTTTCCGAGGAAGATGTTACCCGGAATTGCTTCAAGTACCTATTTGGTGATGTGAGATTTCTCATTTGAGGAGATATCTGTTATATCATAGGGTACAACATTCCACTCCCTTTGTGCTTTCCTTAGGCATCTTGCGGTGAATTTTAGCATTGAAAATAGGTTTTAGCCATTGATCAAAAAATGTTGGAAAGTGTAAAATTGACCATAAAATGAAGAATGAGCATACCTTTGTCAAAACTACCCCAAATTTGACCAAATTTCACAATTCCATCTTGAATTACTATAGGCACAAGGATGTAATGTAACAAATGAATTTTGGCAAAAAGGAACATAGATCGCGATCCATGTTGGGAAGAATTTCAAAATTCCAACTAGGGGAAGTTGTTCCTGGGCATATGGAGATGCTACTGTGCAATTTCCTCTGGATTTAGAGTTGGAGGTACATGGATCACGATCCATGTTGGGCAACATTCTGGAAATCTGATGATACCATTTGGTAGGGTTTATCTAGATGATGCCTTGGTCCAAATTTTTTGGGATTTGGATCAATGGTTTGACACTTGGGCTAAATTTTGGAAATCTCTTGCAGACTTAGAGATTTTTGGCATTTTGAAGTGGATTTTGGGATTCAAATGGCTTGAAACTCCATGGCTTGGCTTTCTTGAACATACTGGGTCAGATGGCATGGTTTTTTCTTTGATTGGGCAAAAAGGTACATAGATCGCGATCCATGCTGGACAAAATTTTGATACAGTTCCTTTGCACATATGTGCCTATAGGTTTTCCTAGTACACTGGTGAAATATTTTCAAATCTGGACATGTTTTTTCTTAGTTTGCCCCATTTTCTAGTTTATGGCCATGTTTTGACCATATCTATTTCTTGCAACCATTTTTGGGCACATGTTTTGCTTGCTATCTCTCATTGCCTTGATTCCCGATGATTTAGGTCTATAGTTCAGAGCTTTGCCTAGTTCCTTGTCACATTCCATCAGAAATTGAATCCATTTGAGGGGACAAATTGATTCCTACAATTTTCACCATTTTGCAAGTAATGCTTTGCTTGGGTTTGATCCTACAACCATCCTTAATTTACATTTCCTTGTTGATAGTCTCCGAGGAGAGTGTGAAGTCTCCCAATTGGCTTACTTAGCATTTTGAAAACTTGTCAAGAATTTTGTCTTTAGCCCTTCTTCATAAGTTTTGCCAGCATCCCAGCATTTGACCTCTCCCTAAGTTTTTTTTGGGACCCTATCCTTTTTCCTTTGAAAATGGCCAAAAGACCATTTGCAGACTGAAGGTAGCAAACTAGGAGGATTTGATGATATTAAGAGCAATTTTTATGATTATTTTTGCAGCATTAGTACTAATTTTGCATTCCCCAGCTAGTGAGCCACTCTTGCCCAGATTTTGGCAAAAAGGAACATGGATCACAATCCATGTTGGGATGCATTTCCAAAATCCAGCTATAGGAGTTTGTTCATGGCTACCTATGGGTGCTCCTGTACAATTTTCTTTGATTTTAGGCTTTGAGGAACATGGATCGCGATCTATGTTTCACCACATTTTCCTGTTGTTTTTGTCCTTCCTGATTTTGTCAGCTACTTGGGGTCTACTGGTGAAAGATTTTTGGTTTTTGATGAGTTCTGGACTTTCCCATTAGCCCTGTTAATTTGCCAATTTTGTGACTTTGTACTGCTATGCTTTGTTGTTTTGGCAATGTTGATGCAATATGGGGCATACACACATGCTCTTGCAAGGTTAATGATTATACCTGTCAAATCTAGTGTATTAAGATCCATCGACGTGGCCGCAGTGGGCAGAAACAAATCCAGAAACTCTATGCTTCTGTGGCTCACTCTCTCTCTCTCTCTCTCTCTCTCTCTCTCTCTCTCTCTCTCTCTCTCTCTCTCTCTTTGAATGTAAATGAGCTTATGTTACCCCATTTGACTATATGTTCTTGGTCTACCCGGAATGCCCCATTTATACTTACCTCCATTGATCATGTCTTATTGTTTATATCACCTGCGGTTCGAACCATTCATCATTCTAATGCTCGGTTGACAAATGGCGTTCGATATGTAGTTTTGATCCTTTAGAAGTTGTCTCAAAATCCATCTTGTGTCAAATCTTTCCATATTCGTCATGTTTGAAGTCCTTGCTTTGAAGTTTCGGTGTTTTCTTTCAAAAGTTAATTCCGACTTTCCTGGCTCGACTTATCAATTTTTGTTGATTAACTGTCGTTTTTTTGCTTTTTTGTAAAAAACAATTATTCACAATTGTTATTAGTCGGTCAAAAATTAGCAAAAATTAGTGTAACCTCCCCTGCATACATACTCTTATCCTGGTATTGGATGGTGATGGTATGGTTTATGATTATGCCGGCTAGGAGTTTATAAGGCTCTAAAGAACTTGTTTTAAAGAAAAAAAAGGAAATAAATAAGTTGATAATAATAATATATACAAATGATAATCCTGCCGCATTTTCCCCCCTTCCTAGAGTGAGTCGTCCTAGACGAACATGTGGTAGAGTACATGGGAACAAAGCACGTGTATATGCATAATCGTATAATGTTTCTCTATGATGCTGATGGTGAATATGCATGGGGAAACAAAATGTTGTGCAAGAGAGAGGCGTTGAACAATATGTTCAGTGGCTATTGGTGGCGAGGTCAATTGAAGCTGCGTGGTCCGAACAGTAGTAATTGTAGAAGACACGCCCTGTGTTTGACGTTGACCTACATATGTTGTGATGCTGCTGGTTGTTGTTGGGCTTGAGGGATTTGTTTTAGTTGCCATTGAAATTGCTTGCTTGTGGAGTTTCAAGAAGAGGCCTCGTGGGTGCGAGTTTGTTTTGGTTTCCATACCCATTGACATTGTTGGGTTTTCAAGGGTGGTGTTCCATTGGCCTAGTTTGTATGACAAAAGCAGTAGGCAATTTGGCGAGGTCTGATTTTTGTGTAGGCAATGTAGGTGGACTTGTATTGTTCTGTCATTTTGGTATCCACAATTGCTTAGGATTGGTTTGCATGATGGATTTTTCAACCCATATTTTCTTGACCACGATTGTGGAATATTGCTGAGCTGGTGCATGTGGCCATGGTAGAGGTTCCCATACATGGTCTGTTTGTACGAAGGGAGTGGCAAAAGATTGGTTCCCTTGTTTGAGAAGTAAGGTATTGTCTTGCCAGTTTGGCGTGGCTTGATAAGTGCGCATCCACGGCACTCTCATAATAACTCCTTCATTAAGATGCTCATGGTTGACCACCTAAAACTTATGTGGATAAACTATTCCATCAATGGTGATTGGTAAATTTATGTGGTCCAGATTGTCCATAGTGTCTCTGTTTGCTACTTTGAACCCCATACTGTTTGGCATTAGAGGCTCACGCATGATTTTTCTGAAAGTGGAGTAGTTAATTACATTAGCTTTGGCCCCTGTGTCCATTAATGCTCACTTTGTGGTGCCATCTGCAAGTTGTAAATTAATGCGTAGATCCATTCCTCCTAACCATGTAGCTGCCGTTTGTATGGATGCTATCAGAGTAGTATATAACATCATTTTGTTGTGATTTTCTCTAAAAGTTTGCTTGCTCCTTGCACTTTAATATTTTGATTTTGGCTTCCTGCTATGCCTGTTTCCAAATTTCATGTGCTTGACTTCTGCGTTGAGCTGTTGTATGTATTGTTGCAAGTCCTTTTGATGTCAGCGAAAGAAGATATTTCTTTAATCACAGCCACTCGTCCAATTGGGCATCTCCTCACCTGCTAATGTTGCAAGCTTGATGGTGCCACTTTTGTGATATGTATTACAAAAGGCCCCATCCCTCGCTTTTTGAGTTTTTTGGAGTGTTGTTTGAGGGTATACATTAAAACGTAATCCCCTTTTTGGAAATTCTTGCCGATCACGTGTTGAGATCATGGAAAGCCTTTATTTGTTTTCTCTGAGCATATATCCCAGTTATCGCTCTAAGTCGGGTTTCATCTAATTGTTCTAGGGTGTCTAGTCTCTCTGATAGCTCATGGCTCGTCCATCCTAATTGTGTTGCTACTCTTAGGGTTTTGATTAGGAATTCCAATGGTAGGATCGCATTTATCCCAAATACCAAGTTAAAGGGAGTCGTGCCGATGGAAGTTTTAAAAGCTACTCTATAAGCCCATAAGGCTGTGTGTAGCTTTTGATCCCAATCATTTCTTGAGTCACTGACTATTTTGGTGAGTACGGTGCATAAGATTTTGTTGGTACTCTCTCCTTGCCCGTTAGCTTGCGGATGATAGGGTGCCTATTTGCAACGGACCACCATGAATTCGTCAAGAAGGCTCTCAATGACGTCGTTTAAAAAGTGTGCTCCCCTATTGCTTACTATTTTGATAGGTAGTCCATATCTCATAAAGATGTGTTCAAAAAGGAACTGGGCTATAGTTCTTGCATCGTTTTTTTGGGTCGCCTTTGCTTCTGCCCATTTTGTCATGTAGTCTATTGCTACTATGATGTATTGTGCGTGCGTCCTATATCTTGGAGGTATGATGGGACCAATGAAGTCAATGCCCCATTTGGCGAAAGCACATACCCCCATCGTTGGCCTCAGTGGTATTTCATCTCTTCGTAGGGGTGGTTTTGTGCGTTGACATTCATCACATCGTTTGACATGTGTCTTTGCATCCATAAATAGGATTGGCCACCATATGCATGAGTGTAGCACGAGATTTGCCATTTTATCAGTAGAGAAATGTCCCCTTGGATGTCCAGAGTGTGCTTGATCTAAGATAACGTAATATTTGTTTTTTGTAGCACACAACCGTAGTTGTTTGTCCTTTCCTCGCCTATACAGTTGGTTGGCAATGAGCAGATAGTGTTTGGCCTCGTCTTCTACAGTTTTCATTCTTGCTTTGCCCCATTCCTCTGGGAAGGTCTTGATTTTAAAGTACTCAACTATGTGAGTACTCCATTTGGGTGCTTGTACTACGCGAAACGGGGTGGCATGTTCCACTGGAGGTTGTTTTGTACAGTTATCGCAGGATTTTACATATATATGGATGCTATGTTCCATGTTTGGCTAGTAGACTCCCAGTCTCTTTAGCCATTGGCCTGTTTGCGTTTCTCCATTGTGAAATCTCATATTTTGTATATGAGCCTATTTGAGGTAGTAGATGGATTCTTCGGGCTGTACACATAGTCGCACTATCCCATTCTTATCATGTTTGTACAATCATCCTGCTAAAAGCTGGAGATTTTTTGTTTGATGTATAATTGATGGTTGTCTTTCTATCTGTAATGATCCAATTGTGAGTAGAGGAATGAACTCTTCACTCCATCTCGATACCATTTTGATGTTAAACAAATACAAATCGGGAAGATCGTTATTGACACCCTCAGGTGCTTCTCCATGAAGCAATCGTGTTTCAACCATGATTTCTTTAATTTTGGCCGTGTAAATTGGTTAATGTTTTATACTGCTTTTGTTTTTTTTAATCCTATGATAAAACATGGACTTGTAGCATACATGGCATTCTAATAAACCCTATCAAGATTAGGCTCAGAGAGAGCGCACGAGCAACGCACACAGAGAACGCAAGTGAGCAGCAAACACATAGAAAGCACACACGGATCGCACAGAGTTGGAGTATACGTGCGCGTAGAGGAGCAAACCTGGCATCGTACACAACACACAGGTGGAGCACACAGGATTGACAGTTCGCGCACAAGATAAAGAAACAGCATCGTACGCAACGCTTTCCAGAAGGGCAGGATCGGGCATAGCTTCTTCTCAGGAGACATTGCACACCTCACGAATAGAGGAAAAAACAGGTATTTCTCTCTCTCTCTCGCTCTCTGTCTTTCTCCATATAGAGAAGATGGTTCTCTGTAACTTTTTCTTGCACACACACTCTCTCGTCAAAAGACAGAGATACATAGTTTAAAAGTATTCCTGCACACATACACATATTCCCACACATCGTCTTCCTCTCTTCCACATACATAACCACAGTGAAATCTGTTATCTTGCTGTCTCTCTCTTGAAAATACATGCACATATTCCCACACATTGTCTTCCTCTCTTCCACATACATAACCACAGTGAAATCTGTTATCTTGTTGTCTCTCTCTTGAAAATACGTGCACATATTCCCATACATCGTCTTCCTCTCTTCCACATACATAAACACTGTGAAATCTGTTATCTTTCTCTCTCTCCTCTCTCTAGAGAACAGGTATTTCTCTCTCTCTCTCTCTCTCTCTATCTATCTATCTATCTATCTATCTCTGTATCTTGTTATCTCTCTCTTGAAAATACATGCTCATGTATGTGTGCGTCTGTGTTATCTATGTGTATGTATGTATATTTGTGTTATTTCATTGATGTAATACTCATACATAATGCAGATACACAATTACACTTAATTACGATATGCACACATAGTATATATACATACATAAATATCGCAAATAACCAACACATTGTAATACTAGTAAACTTGAATGGAAGACTTACTTGCGTGATCTGTTAAAGTCGATTCTTGTAGCGAGTTCTGGATGTATGCTGAGCTGATTTTCCTCTAATCCATTTGTATATATGATTGTAACTTCTGTTTCTCAACAAAAGTAGTGTTGTTTAGTGATACACCTAATGGACATAAATGGTTGAAACTAGGACATGTAGAACAAAAATAGAAGTATTTCTTTGGATGAATATATACACTTTTTGGTGACCCTTACCACAAGTGGTGGACCTTGAGACCAGTGGACTATAAGGACCTCCAAACAATACCTTGTACACTCAATCCTTCTTGGTATCTAGGTTGGACAAGTGGTGGACCTTGTTCAAATTCTCTAACCACTCTCTCTAACATGGTGACATAATTTAGGTGTGATAAATTCATATCTATGCAAACTAATATTAGTTTAGGCTTGTTAATTTGAATTTGTTTGAATTTATGTACAATATAATGATTTGAGGTTTGCATATTTGAATTTAGGTGGGATAATGATATCTTTTTGTGGTAAAATTGAATTTAAAATCAATTTCGCGTGGAATATTTTAAATTTAAGTGGTAAAATTTAAATTTTATAAAAAAGTTTGAATTTTAAAATTTGGGCGGGATATTTTAAAATTTAGGCGGGATATTTTAAATTTAGGCGATAAGATTTTGAATTTTAAATTTAGGCGGGACGGTTTTGAATTTATAGCGAGATCTCCCTTACATAAGAGAGTATAGGTTGGACAAGTGGTGGACCTTAAAGCCAGAGCATCCATGCTACTGGACATGATAGGTAGGGAATCTAGTTGAATATTGTATGTATAATATATATGTAATAGATCTAGCTTGGACAAGTGGTGGACCTTGGAACAAAACCCCATGTAAAACATATAATGCACATTCCAAGTGGTGAGAAAAAATATCATTTAAGATATAGCCTGATAGGTTGGACAAGTGGTGGACCTTAACACCCAAACCTTCTTAATATAACGACATAGAGTGGAAAAGTGGTGAATCTTGAGACAAAACCACTCATGCTACTAAGGATAATAGGTTGGACAAGTGGTGGACCTTGAATGTAAACCCCCCATGTACGAAATATCGTGGGTTTAAGGTATTTCACTGGAGCCTAGCATATTGGAGACATGGTGCAGCTTGCTTCTCTTCATGTTTCAATGGAGCCTATCTTGGACAAATGGTGGAAATACTTCTCTCCATGTTTCAATGGAGCCTAGCTTGGACAAGTGGTGGACCTTTGCTTCTCTCTATGTTTCAATAGAGTTAGCTTGGACAAGTGGTGGACCTTGGAACCAAACCCCCATGTAAAACCTATCATGGTCACTCCAAGTGGTAAGAAAGAACAACCGTTAAGATATAGCCTTATAGGTTGGACAAGTGGTGGACCTTAACACCCATATATTCTTAATATAATGACATAGAGTGGAACACTCGTGAATCTTGAGACCAAACCACTCATGCTACTAGCGGTAATAGCTTGGACAAGTGGTGGATCTTGAAAGTAAACCCCCCATCTACGAAATATCGTGGGTTTAAGGTATTTCGATGGAGCCTAGCATCTTGGAGACATGGTGCAGCTTGCCTCTCTTCATGTTTCAATGGAGCCTATCTTAGACAAATGGTGGAGCATCCTTCTCTCCATGTTTCAATGGACCCTAGCTTGGACAAGTGGTGGACCTTTGCTTCTCTCTATGCTTGAATAGAGTTAGCTTGGACAAGTGGTGGACCTTGGAACCAAACCCCCATGTAAAACTATCATGGTCACTCCAAGTGGTAAGAAAGAATAACCTTTAAGATATAGCCTTATAGGTTGGACAAGTGGTGGACCTTAACACCCAGATATTCTTAATATAATGACATAGGGTGAAAAAGTGGTGAATCTTGAGACAAAACCACACATGCAACAAGCGATAATAGCTTGGACAAGTGGTGGCCCTTGAATGTAAACCCCCCATGTACGAAATATTGTGGGTTTAAGGTATTTCGATGGAGCCTAGCATCTTGAAGACATGGTGAAGCTTGCTTCTCTTCATGTTTCAATGGAGCCTATCTTGGACAAATGGTAGAGCATCCTTCTCTCCATGTTTCAATGAACCGTAGCTTGGACAAGTGGTGGACCTTTGCTTCTCTCTATGATTCAATAGAGTTAGCTTGGACAAGTGGTGGACCTTGGAACCAAACCCCCATGTAAAACCTATCATGGTCACTCCAAGTGGTGAGAAAGAATAACCTTTAAGGTATAGCCTCATAGGTTGGACATATGGAGGACCTTAACACCCAGATATTCTTAATATAATGACATAGAGTGGAAAAGTGGTGAATCTTGAGAGAAAACCACTCATGCTACTAGCGATAATAGGTTGGACAAGTGGTGGAACTTGAATGTAAACCCCCGATGTACGAAATTTTGCGGGTTTAAGGTATTTCGATGGAGCCTAGCATCTTGGAGACATGGTGCAACTTGGTTCTTTTCATGTTTCAATGGAGCCTATCTTGGATAAATGGTGGAGCATCCTTCTCTCCATGTTTCAATGGACCCTAGTTTGGACAAGTGGTGGAGCTTTGCTTCTCTCTATGTTTCAATAGAGTTAGCTTGGACAAGTGGTGGACCTTGGAACCAAACCCCAATGTAAAACCTATCATGGTCACTCCAAGTGGTGAGAAAGAACAACCGTTAAGATATAGCCTTATACGTTGGACAAATGGTGAACCTTAACACTAGGTTGGTAATGGGACACTTTTATGTCCTAGGACACTTTTATGTCCTGTTAAGTGACCATTTTTCTTGAATTATGTCAAGAGTTTTAAAAAGGATTTTGAGGTGCTATCTATCTAGAAAGTTGTCTCATGAGCTGAAAAAAACTTGACATTTTTTTGGAATATCAATTCCATCTTTAACCTTGTCCTTGCACAACATTTCACAACCTCAACTGTGTGAAAAAACGGGTCCTGTTTTTGGCTTTTTTCAACTTTTTGCAACTATACCACTCAAGAATTCATGTTTGTGAGGTCTATAATGCTAGAGAACTATCTTTAGTAGTCCTCAACATGTCCTGATGCTTCTAGGGAGAAATAAATGTTAAAGTTGTAAGTTATGACCAAATTACAAAAATTGTCAAATCCTGTTTTTTAGCCAATTTTAGTTCTTCTATGATTTTTTTGGTGGCTTTCATGATATCCAAATGTAGTTTTGATTTTCTATGTCCTATATTGTAACATAAAGCTAATATTCCTTGAGTTTTTGGGCACCTAATACCCTATTTTTCATAGTACACAACGATGGTTGGTTTTTTCTATTATAGAAGAAAACAAAACATTCTAGTATATCAAGTATAGCTTTTTCAATATTGCTAGTTTCTTGTGACAACTATATGCATTTTGTAGGTAGTAACCATATCTAGTCATAAGGATTAAATTTGGCTAGATATTCAATAGTTTCTATGGGATTCTACAACTCATAATGTTGAACCCAGTTTTTTCATGTTTGTTGTATTTAGCACTTCATCTTTGTCCCCAAGATTCCCCTTGGTAAGAGATGTATTATTCTTTTGACATGCTCCATGGCTCCTTATGAACCTAAAGGACAATAGGGAACTAAGAAAACATGCATATATTATTTGTTTTCAGCGTGGCTATAGAAACTTTGATGATAGGTTTGCAGAATGGTAAAAAATCAACTTTTTTGTACCTATTTCTTTTGGAAAAACAAAAAATAGTGAGTGAGAAGCAATCATATGTTCTGATCACCAACCTATTGAAGTTAACAAGGGAATTTATCTCAAGTCCTACAAAAATCCCTAATCTTATTTTTATACAAAAGAACGTAAGAAATGACTGTTTTGATGAAAATGTACTGGTCCATCAACTTTGGAGGCTTGGTGTGACCAAAAGATGAGAAATTTTACAAGTCTCTTATTTTTTCCATGTGTAGTAGGCCTTGAACTATAACCTCATGAAAGGATTTTACAAAATGAGTGGATCTACTATGGTTTGGGAGGTTTTTTTCAAAACCCTGAAAGGACACTTTTATGTCCTGTTAGGTTACCAACCTAGTGTTAACACCCAGATATTCTTAACATAATGACATAGAGTGAAAAAGTGGTGAATCTTGAGACAAAACCACTCATAGTAGTAGTGATAATAGCTTGGACAAGTGTTGGACCTTGAACGTAAACCCCCCATGTTTCTATAGAGTTAGCTTCGACAAATGGTGGAGCATCCTTCTCTCCATGTTTCAATGGAGCCTAGCTTGGACAAGTGGTGGACCTTTGCTTCTCTCTATGAGAAGAATAGAGTTAGCTTCTATAAGTGGTGGACCTTGGAACCAAACCCCCGTGTAAATCATATCATGGTCATTCCAAGTGGTGACAAAGAATACCCTTTAAGATATACCCTTATAGGTTGGACTAGTGGTCGACCTTAACACCCTGATCTTCTTAATATAATGACATAGAGTGGAAAAGTGGTGAATCTTGAGACCAAATCACTCATGCTACTAGGGACAATAGCTTGGACAAGTGGTTGACCTTGTATTTAAACCCCACATGTAAATTTAAGGTATTTCAATGGATCCTAGCATCTTGGAGACATGGTGCAACTTGCTTCTCTTTATGTTTCAATAAAGCCTATCTTGGACAAATGGTGAATCATCCTTCTCTCCCTGTTTCAATGGAGCCTAGCTTGGACAAGTGGTGGACCTTTGCTTCTCTCTATGTTTCCATAGAGTTAGCTTGGACAAGTGGTGGACCTTGGAACCAAACCCCCATGTAAAACCTATCATGGTCACTCAAAGTGGTCAGAAAGAATAACCTTTAAGATATAGTCTTATAGGTTGGACAAGTGGTGGACCTTAACACCCAGATATTCTTAATATAATGACATAGAGTGGAAGAGTGGTGAATCTTGAGACCAAACCACTCATGCTACTACCGATAATAGGTTGGACAAGTGGTGGACCTTGACTGTAATTCCCCATGTACAAAATAACGTGGGTTTAAGGTATTTTGATGGACGCTAGCATCTTGGAGACATGGTGCAGATTGCTTCTCTTCATGTTTCAATGGAGTCTATCTTGGACAAATGGTGGAGCATCCTTCTCTCCATGTCTCAATGGACCCTAGCTTGGACAAGTGGTGGACCTTTGCTTCTCTCTATGTTTCAATAGAGTTAGCTTGGACAAGTGGTGGACCTTGAATGTAAACCCCCCCCATGTTTCAATAGAGTTAGCTTCGACAAATGGTGGAGCATCCTTCTCTACATGTTTCAATGGAGCCTAGCTTGGACAAGTGGTGGACCTTTGCTTCTCTCTATCTTTCAATAGAGTTAGCTTGGACAAGTGGTGGACCTTGGAACCAAACCCCCATGTAAAACCTATCATGGTCACTCCAAGTGGTGAGAAAGAATAATGTTTAAGATATAGCCTTATAGGTTGGACAAGTGGTGGACCTTAACACCTAGCTCTTCTTAACGTAATGACATAGAGTGGAAAAGTGGTGAATCTTGAGACCAAACCACTCATGCTACTAGAGATAATAGGTTGTACAAGTGGTGGACCTTGAATGTAAACCCACCATGTATGAAATATTGTGGGTTTAAGGTATTTCAATGGATCCTAGCATCTTGGAGACATGGTGCAGCTTGCTTCTCTTCATGTTTCAATGGAGCCTATCTTGGACAAATGGTGGAGCATCTTTCTCTCCATGTTTCAATGGAGCTTAGCTTGGACAAGTGGTGGACCTTTGCTTCTCTCTATGTTTCAATAGAGTTAGCTTGGACAAGTGGTGGACCTTGGAACCAAACCCCCATGTAAAACCTATCATGATCACTCCAAGTGGCGAGAAAGAATACCCTTTAAGATATAGCCTTATAGATTGGACAAGTGGTCGACCTTAAAACCCAGAACTTCTTAATATAATGACATAGAGTGGAAAAGTGGTGCATCTTGAGACCAAACCACTCATGCTACTGAGAGGCGGAAGTGAAAAAATAGACCCGGTGGCCTCTACACCAAGACTATGCACAATGGCCTCATCATGGGGGATACACAATAGGGGCACCACCTAGCAAGATATGTGGCTAGGACGCATACATATACACAATGAAGCATGCCATGGAAAACAATTTCAAGATCCACGCCCAAATGTGGAATGGGGTGGTCGGAGAATAAGGTGAGAGGAGTGGTGAATGAGTGAGAATGGGATTGCTACTCGTGCATGTTAGTAAGGAAGATAATGAGGTAGGGGAAACTTGCGAGTATGCTCACTTATCATACAAGAGGTGGCGAATCCGCACACCTCAAGATGGAAGTAGCAAGATGATAGGAATATGAGTGAGAGAGAGAGAGAGAGAGAGAGAGAGAGAGAGAGAGAGAGAGAGAGAGAGAGAGAGAGAGTGTATGGTGGCGAATCCGCACACCTTTACATAAGCGGAAAAAAAAGGCAAGGAACAAGCATATACCATACTCACAATGAGATGTATCCAAAGCGACACAAAGTATGGCACCAAGATGGAGTGTGTTGATTGCTTGCAAAAGATGAATACAATAGGTAGCGTATGGCAGGAAAATGAGAAGGGGACAAGATCATAGGAGGCATAATGGAGAGATGGGAGTTGATGACGAGGAATATCATGAGTGTGTCCACTCTTCTTCTTCTTGAAATTGTGCCTTCAACCCTTAATTACAAGTGGTGTGGAGGTGTGGTGCTCATCTTTTGTGCATGGTGATGGTGATGATGATGGTGTTGTGATTATGTGATTAGGGTTCATGCTACAAGCATGTATCACAAGAGTGTGTATGGATAGGTGTGTGTGTTTGTGTGTTCTCCCCCTTAGTGAGATCTCATGGCCTCCTTATATAGGGAAGGAGGGGAGGATTTAGCAATATTTCTTTTTGAGGTGAGTGTCCCACTTTGGTGACTAGGAAAATGGGGTGCATGTGACTGTGGCTCCCATCTTGTCTCCTCATTATTTAAAATACCAGAGTCAATAGAGAGAAGATGAGAGAATGTGGGTAGGGTGTAGAGGATAGGAGATATTTACAATAGTCTAGCTTTGGCTAGACATAAGCTTATTAGGGAGAGAAGAGAGAGGTAAGAAATTTACAAGAGAGATTGTCAAAGGTGAATAGTTGTTGATGAGGATGGATCCTCCAAAAATGGTGATAGAATCACTCTAAACTTGCCAATACCTCATTAAAAGAGCCTTGTCTCTTGTAATAATGTTTGAAGACTTGTAGAACCATAGCCATTCTAGAGGGAAGAAAATTGAGGATGGCCTGTGTCACCATTACACGAGAAAAATGGGGTCCACTACAAAAATCATATCTCCGTGTTCATAACTCCAAAAATTCTGAAAAAGCTAAAAGTTGAGATCACGAGCTACATCTTTCATGTTGAACGCTTCTTCAGATTCGGGGTTCTTCTTTACTTAAAAAATTCAGCCAAATAATGTATTATTTGTGGCTGCAAAGGTCTTTTGGTGGTCCCCTTTGAGTGGACTTCTCTCTTGCCTTCAAGTGTAAGCTCCTTCATGTGTATGAAAACATGACCTAGAGTTTTGAAAAGATTGGCAATCATCTAGATGGAGGTATTATTGAAATTTGAAAGTGGGGTTGAGGTTTGAAAATAAAAACTAGTGAATAAAATATTTGGTAGGGTGGAATAATATACATACATGAAAAATATATTAGAAAATACTAAAATATATAATGTAATTTAGAATATATATATTTAATATTTAAGGTCAAAAGAGAAATCAACAAAGAAAGCTTACTTATTTATGCTACATCGTGATTGATTAACATAAGTCTTATTTATTTAATAAAGGCTAAAACGTTTGTGAAAAAGGAAGAAAAAATCAAAAGTAACTTATATACTAGGAAATTTTTTGGTAAAAGGGAAAAAATATATGGGGGGTTCCCATGCATGGAAAAGCTTGCCTCATTAGCCCTCCCCCTAAGGCTAGAGGTATTCATGCCTCTAGCGTTGTACTTGATTCTTCTTCAATTGAGGTGGAGGAGTCTCCCTGCTCGGGGACTTCCATAATAGGTGTTTGATCAAATCTCAAAAAGTATTGCTTCAACCTCCATCCATTGACACATGTTTTGTGGAGCCTACCATCTGCATCCATCAATCGGTAACTGCCATTGGCGTAGCGCTTTCTAATGACAAATGGCCCCTCCCATCTGGGTGAAAACGTTTTATCCTTCCTAGTGTCAAATATGTTATCATACCGTAGGACCAACATACCTTTCTTGAGACCTTTTACCCTAAGTCCCTTGTTGAAGGTAAGTCGACGTTGCTCTGACTGTGCTGCATAATAGTTGATAGCATCTTCTCTGTCTAGTTGAAGCCTCTCTAGATGAAGAATGTGGTTGTGGAGATGAGCATTAAGACGTTCCACCTGCCTAGCTAGCACCCTGAGACTAGCCAATTGTACTTCAATGGGTAAAATGGCTTCCTTACCAAACACCAAGTGATATGGTGTGAACCCAAGGGATGTGCGAAATGAAGTGCGATAAGCCCAAAGTGCAGCCATAAGATGCTTGTCCCAATCACTTTTGTGATTGTTTACATGTTTAGTGACGATCTTGCAAATCATACCATTTACCTTTTCCACAAAACCATTGCATTGTGGGTAGTAGGGAGTTGAGTGTCGTCGTGAGATACCTAACTTCTCCATTAGCTCTCCTACAAGGTCTCCTCTAAAACCTGGTCCCCTGTCAGAAATTATTTCAAGAGGAGTGCCAAAACGGCAACAAATGTTTTCAAATACGAACTTAGCCACTTCCTTAGCTATAATCCGGGTGGTGGCAACTGCTTCAGCCCACCTGGTCATGTAGTCCACACCCATGATGATATAAAATTTACCTGATTGGCTCCTTGGCAAAGGCCCAATAGCATCAATTCCCCATTTTTCAAATGGTCCATATGAGATTATAGGAGTCTGTGGCTCATATGTGAGCCTCCTATCCCCTGCCTTTTGACATTCCTTGCATATTTTACACCAATGATGCACATCCCTATGTAGACTAGGCCATACAAACCCGGCTTGTAGAATCTTTCTACTAGTGATGTCAAGTGCAAAGTTTCCTCCGTAAACACCATCATGGCAACTTGAAATGATTTCACTGATCTCTCTAGAGAGAGGTACACGCCTAAGAATTTGATCCTTACCCTTGCAGTAGAGGTCGTCATTAATAAGGCGGTATTTTGTTGCCTTGCGCACAAGCCACTGCTTTTGGACCTTAGTAAGATCCTTAGGAAACTCTCCTGTGTCCAAGAAACTGATGATGTCAGGCATAGCATCGCTACCTTGGAAGAGAGGCAGCTTCAATTTGATAGCACCCACCACTGAAACATCTTGCAGCTTCTCTCTAGCTAGAGCATCTGCTTCTTGATTTTCTGCTCGAGGGACATGATGTAATTGTACAACTTGAAATTTTCCTAAAAGTTCCTTGACTTTGCACAAATGGCCTAGCAAGCTATGATTTTTACAAGCCCAAGTTCCTTGTATTTGTTTTATTAAAAGCATGGCATCACCAAATACATTTAACCGTTGAATGCCCTGTGTCACACACCATTCTAACCCAAGAGTTAAGGTTGCATATTCTGCCTCATTGTTAGAGTGAGAATCCAAGAGATTCCCAATGGAGAAAACCTTATCCCCTTGCTCGTTGAAGATGACAATGCCTGCTGCAGCTTTGTCCACTTTCCTCTTGTAGGCTCCATCAAAGAAAAGAGAGTGAGCCTCCTCTACCTTAGGGACTTCCGGCACAGGTGTAATATCTTGATCATTTGGCTTTATCTTTAGCTTCTTTTCATAGTGGCGATGAGTAAGAATACCTCCTAGACTGGCCCTTTTGGAGTTCTCCACTTGCATTGTGTAGTCAAACTCTTGTAGCCTTGTGAGCCATTTGGAAATCCTAGAAGAAACATCCATGTGCTGCATTACATAAGGAAATACTTCTTCCATTGTTAAGATTATGAATGGTCTAGACAATAAATAAGAGCGAAATTTGGTGGTAGCAAACATTAATGCAAGCACCATGTGCTCCACTGCCGTGTATTCCTTTTCTGATGGAGTCATCATTCGACTAGAGAAGTAGATAGGACGCATGAACGAAGTTTGAGGATCCTTTTGCATCAATAGAGTCCCAAGTGTGTCATTGCCCACACTAGGGTTTACATAAAATGGCTCGTCCCACTTTGGAGGTGCTATGGTGGGAAGTGAAGCTAGAATTTGTTTTACCTCATTGAATTGTTGTTCATTTTCTTCACTCCAAGTGAAGATCTCTTGATGGGTAACTTGTTGTAAAGGGAGAACCACTTGGGAGAGCAAGTGAATGAACCTACTCAAATACCTCACCTTTTGAAGAAAAGAGAACAATTGCTTTGTTGTGGTGGGAGACGTTAAAGCCAGCAAGGCTTGAACCTTGCTTAGGTCAGCTTCAATGCCATTGGCCGAGATCACATGGCCAAGAAGAGTAACCTTGCTTTCACCAATGTGGCATTTCTCCACATTGAGTTGGCCCCCCAAAGCTTGTAGCCTAGCTAGACCTTCATAAACTTTCTCCAAATGAAGAGAGCGAGAGCTATAGATACAAAAGTCATCAATAAAAAGACGGATTGATTTTCCAAAGAATGGCTGAAAAACAAATGTCACATATCGCTGAAAAGTGGCTGGAGCATTAGTGAGACCAAAAGGCATAACTCTGTAAGCAAAACATCCCCATGGTGTGATGAAGGTTGTCTTATTTTGATCTTCTTCAGCGATGCTAATTTGGAAGTAGATTGAGTAGCCATCACATACCGTGTAGCGCTCATGTCCTGCTACCTCATTGAGAATTTCGTCTTGAAAAGGAAGAGGAAAATGGTCCCTCTTTGTGGCTGCATTAAGAGGCTTGTAATCAACACAAATCCTCCACTTACCATTCTTCTTTGGTGTGACTACCACTGGAGAAACCCACTCTGAGTCTTCAACAGGATAGATAAAACCGGCTTCTAGCAATTTCCTCACCTCTTTGAGTAGGGCGTCTTGTTGAATTACTCCTAGGTGCCTGAGCTTCTGCACTACAGGTTTACTTCCCTCCTTGAGCTTAATGTGATGTTGAACTACTGTGATGCCAGTGATTTTATCATATTTATCAATGAAAAATGTGGTAAAATTACTTAGCATCAAAATATAATCTTCACGCTCCTTCCCACACAACTCACTAGAGAGCATTTGATGTAGCTTACTTGCTTCTACCAGAGGTTGTATACCTGGTGTCTCCCCTTGGTTTGATGATGAGGCATCAGGTTGCTCCATCTTCTTAGGGTCCTTGAGAATGATCCCCATCACCTCAATGCTACTGTCACTTTCTTCACTCACTGTTGACTCCTCCTTCGAAGTGGTTGAAGAGTCACCACTAGAAAACTCATCCATAGAGGTTTCTAGATCCATGTCGCATTGCTGACCTTTCTTCATGTTGTAAATTATTGGCCTCCCTTTTGCATCCTTCATATGGATTATGCCGGTGTCCCAGTCCTGCTTAGCTCTCATAGCCATAAGCCAAGGCCTCCCTAGAATGATAGGATAGCCCTCCCCTTTGTGTGGCATGACAAAGATGTCCACATCTACCTCGGTGTTGAATGCCTTTATCCTAACTACATTTATGACACCAACACATTGAACTTTTAAATTATTTGCCATTTTGGCTCGGCATGGTGCCGGACGACTCACCTCTAAACCCAAACGGTGCATCATTTTTTCACTCATGACGCATATTTGTGCGCCACCATCGATGTAGATATTGGAAATGTGTTGCCCTTTGATGTAAGCATCCATCATTGGTAGTATGTCATCTAGATTCCTCCCAGAGATAGCCCCAGCTATCTTTGGCTTTGGTCATCTCGTGCTAACCATCTTTGTCCATTGTCTCCTCACCCTAGGTGCTAGGTGGAGTAATTGGGGCCAGGTGATTTTTGGGCCTTGCACAGAAACATCTTGAACCAAATCATATGGTTTAGAACATTCACCCAAAGAGAAATTTACAATGTCAATTTTACACCATGACTTGGACGGCTTTTTGCTAGATTCCCCTTTAGTTTTCATCTTTTCTTCCTTTTGGGAAGATTCACCTTGCCTAGCGCGTTTTACCCCTATGGAATCTACTCCTTTAAACTTGGTCTTACCTTTTGCTACTCGCTTGATATCCTCCTCCACTTTCTCCTTTCCTTTACCTTCAAGACTGATGACGCTTACTGTTTGATTGCTAACTAGTGGTGGGGGTAAGGGTGGAATGAGAGGTTGTGGTGGTGGTGGTGGTTGTGGTTGTGGTTGAATGGGTGGTTGTAGGATTTGCATGGATGGTGCTTGTTGTGGTGCCCTCGGTGGTGGTGGTCTTGCTCTCGGTGGTGAAACCTGGTTTTGCCTTGCTCCTCTGTGGAAATTCTGCCTCCTTGGGTGTGGACAGTAGTACATGCCATGACCATCCTCCCCACAATTGTAGCAGTGGTATTCTTGGTTTTGCCTTTGTTGTCCTCTCCCTTGCTCTTGGTTGTGATTGTGTGCATGCCCTTGTTGTATCAAATGGACTGAGAGATTCTCAAGTTGATTGGTGATTCGATTGAGCAGGTCTTGCTGATCTTCAATTGGTTCTTGTGGTTGAATCCTCTGGGCGGCTGTTGTAGGTGGTGCTAGAGGTGGTCGGGTCCTAACGGCTTCCTCTTCATCGATATTTTTGGCTTGTAGGCGCAACTTCTTGTCTTTAAGGCGGTCCACTTCAACTGCTAGCTCATACGTAGTAGGAAACCTTCCCTTCACCTTCTCTTTAAGAGTTGGCCATCCGATCCTTCTTTAGGAAATCAGGTGCCCCCTCATCCTCTCTTAGCGATGCAACCCATCGCCCCCATAAATCTACAAACTTTGACTCATTGATGCGTATTCCAGCATACTGCCCTGCTTCAACTCTGTCAACAATTGCCATAGCTTCTCTGATGTTGTGTCCTCTCCAAAACGCTTGACAAAGGATGCTCTTAATAAATCCTACCGTTCCTTGGTTTCTTGTGCCAAGGCATTGTACCATGATCTTGCCTCCACCTTCATTAGAAGTGGGAAGATGCGCAAGCGTGAAGCATCATCATCTCTCGCAGAGATGACACATGCTATTTCCAAGTTGTCTAGAAAGTCTGAACGCATCCTCACCCACCTTACCAGTAAATGTTGGAAATGCTACACTTGCCATTGTGAGAGTGAGAAAACTAACTCGACTTAGATTTTTAAATTTTTTTTTTTATAGAGATTCAATACATGGGTGCTCGGTGGATGGAAAACATACTATACAAGGATGAAAATAACTACATCAAAAGACACTTCATGATTAATCATAGGGAGGATAAAGGGTAGAGAAGAGGTGTTTATCTCTTGCAGTCGTTCTCTACCAAACATGGTTGTAATGATCTGCTGATAAAACATCTTGCGGTCCAAGATTACTTTGATTGATTGAATTCATTGTGGTGCATAAGTTTGGTTCCCTGCAAAAGGTTGATGTGCTGGGTCCATCACATGATAATTCAAAAAGGCTCTCTCCTTTGTGGTGAAAGGTTATAGTCGGAGGTGTAGAGCTCTTGGTAGTCGAGGTCAAATTTATAGTACCACAGGACAAGGTTGTCTTCATCTTCTAGCTCTAGGAATGCCCCTCTAGCAAGCTCTTGGAAAATCTTGAACTCTCTCTCTTTGAGAAACTTCACTTTCCTGCAAGATAGAGTGCCATCTAGTGTATACATAGGTGTGATGAGGTAGGTGGTGAGTCTTACCACTTGTATTAATCCAAGTTGGATGGATACATAGCAAGCTGTAAAGTCGTCATCATAGCCTTGATTCACAAGCAACACCCCTTGAAGGTGGAGGGTCTCGTCTTTCCGCCAAGCAAAACCAGTGTACAAAACCTTGTCGATGACAAGCTCTGTCACTTCACTCTGTAGACAACGTAGAATCCATGCTGCTGTTTCTAGTTCCTAGCTCATGAGATGAGAGTGAGGTATGGAAAGACTTTGGAGGATTTACCCTTTTGTTTTGGAGACAGGGTGATTGTCGGCGCTGGAAAACCCTTGAATCTTTTGGTGCAAGGGAGAGGGAGGGACCACGTGTTCGTAGTAGCTTCCTCAAGTTGTGAAGGCTTGTTGTGGGCATAGGTGGAATAGGTGGCAAAGATGTGGACGTAGATGTAGAGAAGCCTGGTGCTACTTGAAAGCCTACTGATGTGAGAACGCCTGTGTGGATGTCGAGGGAGAAAATGATGGCCTTTTCTTCACTTTGGGTTGCACTCATGTCGAAGGTGCGGTTTTTGGCTACCATGTGAGCATGATGCAGCTTGTGCCTTGCTTTTACGCATGCGGGGATGATGAGAAATGTAAACAATTTGAGTAGGGAAAGAGGGTCTTACCACCTCTTCTATGCTAACAATACAACACCCTGGCAAGAGTGTCTTGATGACTTGAGTCAAACCTTCTTGAAGCTCCTCCTCTTCATTGGTCCAATTAGAGAATTCAAGAAGCCACTTGCCCATGAAGAGAAGTAAACATGTCAGCCTTGTAAACTGAAGATTTCAAGAGCCCTCCTCAGTGGGGGCACCAAACGAGAGGCGAAAGTGAAAAAATTGGAATGGGGTGGTCGTAGAATAAGGTGAGAGGAGTGGTGAATGAGTGAGAATGGGATTGCTACTCATACATGTTAGTAAGGAAGATAATGAAGTAGGGGGAAACTTGCACGTATGCTCACTTATCATACAAGAGGTGGCGAATCCACACACCTCAAGATGGAAGTAGCAAGATGATAGGAATATGAGAGGGAGAGAGAGAGTGTGTGTGTATGGTGGCGAATCCACACACCTTTACATAAGCAGAAAAAAAAAAGGCAAGGAACAAGCATATACCATACTCACAATGAGATGTATCCAAAGCGACACAAAGTATGGCACCAAGATGGAGTGTGTTGATTGCTTGCAAAAGATGAATACAATAGGTAGCGTATGACAAGAAAATGAGAAGGGGACAAGATCGTAGGAGGCATAATGGAGAGATGGGAGTTGATGGCGAGGAATATCATGAGTGTGTCCACTCTTCTTCTTCTTGAAATTGTGCCTTCAACCCTTAATTACAAGTGGTGTGGAGGTGTGGTGCTCATCTTTTGTGCATGGTGATGGTGATGATGATGGTGTTGTGATTATGTGATTAGGGTTCATGCTACAAGCATGTATCACAAGAGTGTGTATGGATAGGTGTGTGTGTTTGTGTGTTCTCCCCCTTAGTGAGCTCTCATGGCCTCCTTATATAGGGAAGGAGGGGAGGATTTAGCAATATTTCTTTTTGAGGTGAGTGTCCCACTTTGGTGACTAGGAAAATGGGGTGCATGTGACTGTGACTCCCATCTTGTCTCCTCATTATTTAAAATACCAGAGTCAATAGAGAGAGAAGATGAGAGAATGTGGGTAGGGTGTAGAGGATAGGAGATATTTACAATAGTCTAGCTTTGGCTAGACATAAGCTTATTAGGGAGAGAAGAGAGAGGTAAGAAATTTACAAGAGAGATTGTCAAAGGTGGATAGTTGTTGATGAGGATGGATCCTCCAAAAATGGTGATAGAATCACTCTAAACTTGCCAATACCTCATTAAAAGAGACTTGTCTCTTGTAATCATGTTTGAAGACTTGTAGAACCATAGCCATTCTAGAGGGAAGAAAATTGGGGATGGCCTGTGTCACCATTACACGAGAAAACTGGGGTCCACTACAAAAATCATATCTCCGTGTTCATAACTCCAAAAATTCTGAAAAAAATTGAGCTAAAAGTTGAGATCACGAGCTACATCTTTCATGTTGAACTCTTCTTCAGATTCGGGGTTCTTCTTTACTTAAAAAATTCAGCCAAATAATGTATTATTTGTGGCTGCAAAGGTCTTTTGGTGGTCCCCTTTGAGTGGACTTCTCTCTTGCCTTCAAGTGTAAGCTCCTTCATGTGTATGAAAACATGACCTAGAGTTTTGAAAAGATTGACAATCATCTAGATGGAGGTATTATTGAAATTTGAAAGTGGGGTTGAGGTTTGAAAATAAAAACTAGTGAATAAAATATTTGGTAGGGTGGAATAATATACATACATGAAAAATATATTAGAAAATACTAAAATATATAATGTAATTTAGAATATATATATTTAATATTTAAGGTCAAAAGAGAGATCAACAAAGAAAGCTTACTTATTTATGCTACATCATGATTGATTAGCATAAGTCTTATTTATTTAATAAAGGCTAAAACTTTTGTGAAAAAGGAAAAAAAAATCAAAAGTAACTTATATAATAGGAAATATTTTGGTAAAAGGGCAAAAATATATGGGGGGTTCCCATGCATGGAAAAGCTTGCCTCACTACTAAGGATAATAGGTTGGAAAAGTGGTGGACCTTGAATGTAAACCCCCCATGTACGAAATATCATGGGTTTAAGGTATTTCAATGGAGCCTATCATCTTGGATACATGGTGCAACTTGCGTCTCTTCATGTTTCAATGGAGCCTATCTTGGACAAATGGTGGAGCATCCTTCTCTCCATGTTTCAATGGACCCTAGCTTGGACAAGTGGTGGACCTGTTCTTCTCGCTATGTGTCAATAGAGTTAGCGTGGACAAGTGGTGGATCTTGGAACCAAACCCCCATGTATAACCTATCATGGTCACTCCAAGTGGTGAGAAAGAATACCGTTTAAGATATAGCCTTATAGGTTGGAGAAGTGGTGGACCTTAATACCCAGATCTCCTTAATATAATGACATAGAGTGGAAAAGTGGTGAATCTTGAGACCAAACCACTCATTCTACTAGCGATAATAGGTTGGACAAGTGGTGGACCTTGAATGTAAACCCCCCATGTACGAAATATCATGGGTTTAAGATATTTCAATGGAGACTATCATCTTGGAGACATGGTGCAGCTTGCTTCTCTTCATGTTTCAATCGAACCTAGCTTGGACAAATGGTGGAGCATCCTTCTCTCCATGTTTCAGTGGAGCCTAGCTTGGACAAGTGGTGGACCTTTGCTTCTCTCTATGTTTCAATAGAGTTAGCTTGGACAAGTGGTGGACCTTGGAACCAGACCCCTATGTAGAACCTATCATGTGCATTCCAAGTGGTGATAAATAATACCATTTAAGATATAGTATTATAGGTTGGACAAGTGGTGGACCTTAACACCCATATCTTCTTAATATAATGACATAGAGTGGAAAAGTGGTGAATCTTGAGACCAAACCACTCATGCTACTAGGGATAATAGGTTGGACAAGTGGTGGACCTTGAATTTAAACCCCACATA
Source organism: Adiantum capillus-veneris (assembly GCF_014529385.1). Classification (NCBI taxonomy): domain Eukaryota; kingdom Viridiplantae; phylum Streptophyta; class Polypodiopsida; order Polypodiales; family Pteridaceae; genus Adiantum; species Adiantum capillus-veneris. The sequence goes on from NC_140945.1 coordinate 72,969,252, forward strand.
TACAAAATATCGTGGGGTTAAGGTATTTCAATGGAGCCTAGCATCTTGGAGACATGGTGCAGCTTGCTTCTCTTCATGTTTCAATGGAGCCTATTTTGGACAAATGGTGGAGCATCCTTCTCTCCATGTTTCAATGGACCCTAGATTGGACAAGTGGTGGACCTTTGCTTCTCTCTATGTTTCAATAGATTTAGCCTATATTAGACAATTAGTAGACCTTGAATCTCTCCATGTTGTCTAGAGCTGAGCTTGGACAAGTGGTGGACCTTACTTCTCCCTTCCCTTAGTTTACTAGCTTAAAAGATCACTATGTATACTTGCTTGGATCTAGCTTGAACAAGTGGTGGACCTTACTTCTCCCTTCCCTTACTTTACTAGCTTAAAAGATCACTATGTATACTTGCTTGGATCTAGCTTGAACAAGTGGTGGACCTTGTATTCACACAAACTTAATCCATTACAAAAAAGTATATGTTAAAATAACATTTGGTTTTTTTTTTTCAAGAAAGATGGCTCCAAAAAAACAGGTTGCAAGGGTTACTGTTTCAGTTGACTATACTTGCAATGATATTAGGAAATGGTATTTGGACATACATGGTATAGAGGGTGCACAATTTCATAAGGTGCATCTATTTATTGCCAAAAAAGAGAATGACAGCTTGTTTGAAGATGTTGGACAAGTTGTGGAAGCATCTGTCTCTGTAGTTGATAGTCATCCGGAGGTGGAATGCATTGACATTCTAGTTCTAATGAATCTAGAATTTCAACTATCTCCAGGAGCATATGCATTGGAGCGCATGTCTAGAAACAAAGAAGAGACAATGTTTTCTCGAGGATAGAAGTTTGTAGAATCAAATCCAAATATCACAGCAGATCAAATTCAAAGCTCCATCATTGCCACACTACAACGAAAAAAGGTAAAAGCTTTACGACCACCATCCACAAAGAAGCAAGCAAAAGTGCAGAAAGTAGGAGCTAAGAGAACTAGTTCCATTTTGGATGTAGACAAGGCATCTTTGGCATCCTCATCAACAGAGGGTTCAATGTCAAAGATGAGAATTGTGGATCCAGATGTTTTAGAAGCTGAGGCCATGAAAGGACAAGAAAAAGATACAGGTGGAATGAATAAGTACATAAACTACTTTCCTTTCCAATATAGGGAATTTGATATCCCTATTCAAAATTTTTGTCTTGCTCTTGATCACTATAATGCACGTATTATGGATAAAAAACACGCTGAAAGTGTGTTATTTGGATTTTCACGGAGTATGACCAAGCCTGCAGCATGTGCATATTTGATGCCTGTTCGAAATGCAAAGTCAAAGAAGGGGACTCCTTTGGCAGTAGAAGAGCAAAAAATTAAAGATTATCATTATTGGATTCTTGATGGGCAGCATTCAATCTATGCTGCAAAAGTTTTGCTTCACAATGAACAAAACAACAAAGAGATATTTGAAAGACTGATTAGCGTGTATAAATTTAGAAAGGTTCGCATTGTTGTGAATAGTCCTCCATTTGTTGCAACTGATATATCTACCATTGCAAATGAGGAGGCTCAGGCATTGTATGTCAAGCAACCTTATAGCCAAATATTGAGACATTTACGGAGTCAATGGATCTTCTCAGGACGACCACCAAAGGCAGCAAGTGGAATTGCAGAGGGACATGCATCTCGTGCCGGATGGGATGTAAGTTATTTTCTTTGTCTTTTTGATAGTGTTTAATTAACAAATCTTGCTCAATAGTTTAATTATTTCTCTATTTCTTTTTAGGCTTTCTTCGATTGGCAAGAATGAGTGCAGCAGCAAGTTGGATTGCTAAACAGGCACACATGGTCAAATACTTTGATTTAATTTATGATTGCTGGATAGATATCATTGAAAGGCTAGAAGAGGAGAATAAGAAACCCCCAAAAACTGTATTTAGATACCTTTGTGGCCTTGAGGAATCAACGGTAAAGATGAGAAGATTTTACTGTCAAAGAGTGCAAAGGATGGTGATGCAATTGACATGTATGATCCAATCAAGCAGTTGAAGCAAGACAAATTGATTCAAGATGCACTTCTTGAAGGCTTCAACAATTTGAATGAGTCTTCACCATGTAAAGGCTGGGAGGAGGTGGTCAAAATGTATAACATCAATGATGTTGTTTATAAAACACTTTTAATGCTATGCGAGGAATGGATTAGATCTAGTTTGACGCATGGAACAAAGAAAATGGCTTTTCCAGATGGAGCAATAAAATACATGCAATGGGAAATTCACCTTCAAAAAGAGAAAATTGAGCCTAGAGATTTGCCATGGTCAATCTATGTGGTGAGCCTACAAATGGAAGCCAACATCTACTTGATGCGCCACTTCAATAATAAAGTGCCTATTGGCTTATGTGTTTTAGATATGACAAAAAACGTTGGAGGCAATTTGAAGTGGAGTGAGGAGACATTTAACAATGCTTTGGATGGGATCTTGGCTATTGCTGGAGGGTCAACAGATCCTGGATTTGTCTTTTCTTGCATTTGTGGATTTCACTAACTTCACAAAATTGCAATGTGCCTTTCACGCCATGGGAGCTAATCTGAGCTACCATTGTTGTGGTGCATTGCATCACTTTCCATCAGCTCCTTGCAAAGGAGCAATTCAATTCCTAACAGTTATTGCCTTCTTGGGACAAGGCAATGCATTTGAAGACTTGAGCAGAAGATCAGAGGAACATCCCATGCCAATTGATTGTTCTCTTCTTCAAATAGTAGATAACGATATGTTAGATTTGCAATATTTGGAGGCCAAAAAAAGAGCTTTGGTCAAGCACTACATTCGTGCATATTTTTTTGAAGACCGCAAGCTTGTTGATGTTTTTGGTGATGGCTCCTTGGTTGCACAAGAAGGAATACAATAGAAAAAAGAAGTTATATGCTTAGTTGATAGTGTGGAGGAGGCAAAAAATGTGGAGACCATGTTGCTAGACTTTGTTAAGTCTCATGAAGATATAGAAAAATGGGATGGACTTCAACAATCCACTTCGCAATCAGATGACACTGTGCCTATTACAGAGGAGTGCTCTCCATAAAGAGAAGAAGAAGAACAACAACGACATCCTCTGTCAATGGAGGACTTTTTGGAAATGGAGACACGTATGTTTTGAGTTTCTTGTGCATGTTAGTGTTTCTTGTTACTGATTTGATACTCTTAATGTTAGATTTTGCTTTATATAGTATTGATTGAGTTTGTTTTTTTATCTCAAGCATTCAAGGTTTGAATGTAAATAGTAAATTACTTGAGTTTTTGAATGGTGGATCTTTAGACTAAAACTATAACATTAAATACTCACAAAGACTTAATTACTTAAGAGCTTGAACTCAATAAGTTTTGGACCTTTTATCAATACCCCCTTGATATGATACATTAGATCCTAGCATGGTTAAATGGTGATGCTTCATAAATTGAACCTAGCGTAGACAGGTGCTGGAGCCTAAATTTAAACTAACCTTGCTAGAAGGGAGCTTATGTTTGGACTTTGAGAAATAGCATAAGTAATCAATTAGAGCATAGATTAGACATGTGGTGGTGGCCTTAGAGACCAAAATCTTAATGAGCTTGGAAAGGTATTTAAGTACTGCAATTTAATTAGTTTTAGTACTCACTAAAGGCATAGCTTGACAAAAGGTGGACCTTACATGGATCCTAATTTCAAGAGGTGTGGTAGAGCTTCAAACCAAGCTCATATAGCTTGGACATGTGGTGGACCTTGCATGGAGACTAGTTTAGACAAGTGTGGTACACCTTGTAACCAACACCCATTTGTTATATTAGCTTGGAAAAGTGATGGACCTTGCTTTTATGTTTCAATGGAACATATTTTGAACAGGTGGTAGACCTTGTTTCTCTCCATGCTTCAATGGAGAGAAACATTAGCCTGGACAAGTGGTGGACCTTGCTTTTATGTTTTAAAGGAGCATATTTTGGACAAGTGGTAGACATTGTTTCTCTCCATGGTTCAATGGAACCCACCTTAGACAAGTGAAGTACCTTGAAACCAAACCCCCATAATACAACCTACTAAATAGGTTGGAAAATTGGTGGGATATGAAACCATCCATGATAGAGCATAGTATAGGTGAAAACGTAGTGGTCCTTATATCAATTACCCATGCATATCTTGGACAAGTGGTGGACCTTGATTCTCTCTATGTTTCAATGGATCCTATCTTGGACTAGAGATATATCTTACTTATTTCCATGCTTCAATGGATTGTAGCTTGGATAAGGAGTGGACCTTCAAAAAAAACTCCACAGCATAGCATATATTAACAATTCATGGGTTTTATAGAGATTTTCTTGCCTATTTTGGAGAGTTGGTAGAACTTTCTTCTCCATGCTTCAATGGATATGAGGTTGGACAAGCGGAGCTGGAGAAGTGGTCAACCTTAAAATGAAACCTCCCATGCTAAAACCCATCATAGATTGTATATGTAGTGGACCTTGAAACTCTTTTATGTCCCTAGCTTAGAGAAGCATTGCACTCTTGATTATCTCCATACATGAAGGCAAGGTTGGACAAGTGGTGGACCTTCAAACCAGAATCTCTATGCAATAATAGGCAAGTGGTGGAGCTTGTTTTCTCCATGTTCCAATGGAGCCTAACTTAGACAAACAATGGAGCTTGCTTCTCTCCATGTTTCAATGGATCCTAGCTTAGAAAAGTGGTGGAGCTTTGCTTCTCTCCATGTTCCAATGGACCATATCTTAGACAAGTGGTAGACCTTGAAAAACACCCCCCATATACAACATATTATGGGGTTTTCATGTTTCAATGGCACCTAACTTGGACAAATGGTAGAGCTTGCTTCTCTTTATGTTTCAATGGATCGAATCTTAGCCAAGTGGTGGACCTTGAAACAAGAACCCCCCCCCCCCCCCCATGTACAACGTATTATGGGTTTTGAAAGCACTGGGAGAAAATAATAGCTTTGATAAGTGGTGGACCTTGCTTCTCTCCATGCTTCAATGGAGCCGAGGTTGGACACATGTTGGAGAGAAGATGGTTGCCATGAAATAAGACCATGCATTCTATAATCAATCATATGTTGTACACATGGTGGACCTTGCAATTGTTTTATATGCCTAACTTGGACAAGTGGAGGACCCTTGATTACCTCCAGATATCAACAACAAGCCAAGTTTGGACAAGTGTAGTACCACGAAACCAGAATCTCTATGCTACAATAGAGTATAGGTAGGACACGTGGTGAACCTTGATATCAAACCATCCATGATACTAGAGATGATAGGTTTCACATGTGGTGGAACCTTGTATCAATGTTCTATGTGTAGTTTTTGACTAGTGATAGACCTTGAAACTAATCCCTCTAGGCTATAAGAAAAAAGAGATGGATGAGGAGGCTAGACTACTTTTGTTGCATCAACGCATCCCATGTTACCACATATACTATAGGGTTCTTGGATAAGTGTTGGATCTTGTGTCAATGCTCCATGTCTAGCTTGGACAAGTGGTGGACCTTGGTTCTCTCTATGCTTCAAATGGGCAATAGATTGGAGACATAGTGGCCTTTTTTTTTCAATGATTTTAATTTTTGGAAACCTTGGAGGCACCATGTAAGAGGCACTCTAAGTCTTCCATACAATGGACCTATTGGTCTATAAAATAATGATATCTTTCTTTGATCTTGTCATTATTTTATACATAATATTTTCTTCTTTTTGCAGACACAAAGGAGTTAAGTGATATAAAAACTAGATGTATTTCACACTATGATTGGCATGAAGATCCTTTTGGGACACCAACTTTTCCTATTTCCAAAGATGTAATTTTCCATATTAACGGTGTGGATTTTGAAGTGCGACTTTCATGTATTCAAGGAGCTGGTTATGGGCTATTTGTGCATACTACCCTGGAAAGTGGTTTGACTATTCTAAACTATGGAGGGCATAAGTATAGATTTCAAGACTGGAAAAAAATATGAAAAATATTTCCAAGAGCTTATAAATATTATCTTCTAGAGGATCCAAACATAGAAGAAGAGGAAGATCAATCATACATTATTGGTTGTGTAGAAGAAGGAAACGTGTCGGGCTATACAAATAGTTCTCACAGTACAAATGTCTGTCCCAACGTACGCTATACATTTGATCCAAATTTTCCATCTTGGCATAAATGCACCTCTTCACACATCAAGTCAAATGAATATGACCATGTATGCATTGAGACTATTTGTCAAGTTGAAGCAGGAGCAGAGTTGTTTGCTGACTATAACTTTACTTGACATTGTAAAGTATTGTACATGGATGGAAATCTCAAGTACATGCATCATTTTCATTTTTCATGGATGAAATCTCAAGTGAATATAACATTTGATTATTGTTTAGTTTATGCTCAACGAGAATCTAGAGTGCTTTTATGCTTTGTGTGTTGTCTAACTTATTTGACTACCTTGGCCATAGAATCTTGATTCTACTCTAGATTTGTGATAAATCTTACCAAAATTTAATCAATGTCTAGGTTGGACAAGTGGTGGGGCTTCAAACATTACTGTCTTAAACAACTGGAGTTATCTTACTTGAATAAGTGGTGGCCTTTGAATCCAAATCTCTAATTGTTTGCTTGTAGTCTAGGTTGGACATTTGGTGGACCTTGTATCCATGTTTCCTCAACAAGTTGTGGCTTTTAGTTTTCACTTTAAGTACTCATCTTTAATAAAGTGTAGGATGGAAAATGTTGAGTTAGTAGATTGTATTTTAGACAAGTGGTGTTTTGTGTACGAATGCTGAAAATGGTTGCAAGGATTCTAACAACGACTTTACCTTAAATAAATTTCTTACTAGGAGTTCTACATATAAATATGGTGAATAAAATTCTAGTGGTTTTGAGATACCATTTGTGTGTGTTTTTTCTTAGATTCACAAACTGGGATGGATAATGCTCCTATGGTTCAGTCAACAACTATAGAATCCATAGATTCTATGATTTCTGAAGTGCCCAAGATGGATGATATTTCTATACTAGAGTCTAGTGTTGTGCAACTTGAGCAAGCTTCCAATAATTAGAACCAAGAAATCGATGCTTCAAAAATGCAACATACATCAAAAGAGACTGAAAAGTCTACTCACGAGCTATTGCCAATTGCTACTACGTCATGTAGTGTAGATATTGAGAAATCCATGCTTACAATTATATTGGATTTAAATGGTCTATTGTTGAAATGTTCCCCTCAACCATCCTCACACCACAACTCAGTGCAAATGGATTCAAAAAGATATATTATACTCAGGCCAGGTTGCATCCAATTCTTGAAGACTATTTTACAGAGGTTTAATGTTGCAATTTGGTCGACAGCTACTAGGAATAATGTGTATCAAATCCTTGCAGCACTAAACAACTTAGCTGAGGATACATTGCCTTTCTTTGCAATTTGGTCGCAAGATGTTTGCTACACCGTTCAAACTCAAAAATTGTTTAGACCCAACAATCCAAACGTTGAGGCAATGTTCAAGCCTCTAGCCAAAATTGCCATGGGGTTTGAATGTGATCCACAAAGAACAATGCTTATTGATGACTCTCCTTACAAGGGATGTATTTCACCAGCAAACAATTGCATTTTTCCACCACAATTTGATGCTGAGAAGATGGTTGACAATATGCTCTTGAAGGAGCTACTTCCATACTTGATTCAACTTGATGAGAGAAGGGATGTGCGTGATTTAATTGCTTCTAATCGTTATGGAAAACCTATAGTGACAAATGATAGTGAATACAAACAAATCATGGAGTATTGGAAGCAAATGATGTTTGGTCAGCTAAGGTGTTCTTTACAAGAAGAATACCACCTGCAAAAGGTGACAGAGATGAAACTATCATTGAAGACGCAAGTGACACAAGCCACCGCAATGAAATGAGAAGAGCACAAATACAAGAGATCTTGGCAAAGGAGCGTACACCCATTGAAAGCATGAAGGCATCACAATTGACCACTTTAGCTAGGCAATTGGGTTGTAACACAAAAGGAGTTTTGAAGGCAGCCACAACAAAGGCTTATATAAATAAGGTGAAAGCTGAGAACAATCTTCTAAGGCTGGATAGAAACCAACCCTAAGGTACTAGTGACATGTCATATATTCTTGATACACATCCTTGAACACTCATGTGCATGGTATCTAACAAATCTTTCTTTTTATTCCTTCCTACAGGATCTTACAAAGGATACTACTAGATGGAGCTCAATCAATAGAGATTTTGATATTTTTGCTCAAAATAATGAAGCAGTCACCTACATTTTTTGTTTATCAATTTCTTGAGAGACTTTCTTTTAATTTTTAATCATCAAATGAAATGAAAAGTATCCTTCTTATTAAGATTGCTGATCTTTTTCTTGTTCAAAAATTTCAATTGTGATTTATAGTTTTGTTAGCATGAGATTGTGCTTTTTTAGTTTGAAAAAAACTGTCAAAGATCCAAGTCTTTTTGGCTTTACTTAAGTTATTAGTTGTGAAAGATCCAAGTCTTTTTGCTTTACTTAAGTTATTGATTGTCTATGTAATAGTCCTTAAAACAATATCGGATGGCTTTCTTGCTCCCATGTCTCACATTGGTCTTTAGGTAAGACAAGTGGTGACCTTGAAAGTATGCTCTCATATCTCGATCAAGTGAAGAGACATGAAGCTTAAATATAACTACTATGTATCTAGTGTTAAACTCCATCGAGACAAAGATACTAGAGTGCCAAATTTCAGTCTAGTTTAAGTGAAAATCCATTTGAGCTAAGGTAAAACTTATAGTGCCTTATTTTTCTAGGATTCTACCCCATCAAGGAAGTTAGAATCTAGCACAAACCAATTAAGACTCTTTTGGAGCCTAGATAAGAAAATTCGTGGAACTTAAGAAACTTATTATTGAGTTAGAGTCTAGTTTAGATAAGAAAAAGATCTTCAAACCAGCACTTGACTTTCTTACTATTCAATATTCAAAGTCCCTTGAGGCTAACAAATTACATACCTACTTGTAACCTAACTAATGATTGAGTATTTATATAGATCTAAGCAAGTATATATAATGAGTCTTCAAACTAATAAACCGAGGGAAGAGAGTAGCAAGGTCCACTACTTGTCCAAGCTCAGCTCTAGACAACATAAAAAGATGCTAGTTCTACTAATTGTCTAATTATAGGAATGGAGAAATGATAGAAGGTTGACCACTTGTCCAACCTATCATCTCTAGTAAGATGGGAGGTTTGGCCTTAAGATTCACCATGTAAACAACCTATACATAATTGTATTATGAAGAGTAGAAAAGCAAAGCTCCACCACTTGTCCAAGCTAGTTCTAAAATCCACATGGAGATAAGCAAGCTCCACCATTTGTCGAATCTCTCTTCCATTAAAACATGAAAAAACTTAGCTATGTTGTACAGGGGGGACTTTTTTCCAAGGTCCACCACTTGTCCAAGCCAGGATCCATTAAAACATGGAAATAAACAAAGCTCCACCACTCGTCCAAACTTGAGAGTTGCAAAGTGTATGGGTTGTCTAAACTAGGTATGGAAAAATAATTGAAGGTCCACCACTTGAAACATGGAGAGAATCAAGCTCCACCATGTCTCCAATATGCTAGGATCCATTGAAACACCCTAAACCCATGATATTTTGTACATAGAGGATGTACATTCAAGGTCCACCACTTGTCCAACCTAGTATACCTAATATCTTGATAGGTTTGGTCTCAAGATTCACCACTTGTCCACTCTATGTCATTGTATTAAAAAGGATTGGGTGTTAAGGTCCACCACTTGTCCAACCTATAAGGTTATATTTTAAATGGTTTTTTTTCTCACAACTTGAACTACCCATGATATGTTTTACATGGGAGTTTTGTTTTAATGTCCGCCACTTGTCCAAGCTAACTCTATTGAAAAATAGAGAGAACCAAAGGTCCACCACTTGTCCAAGCTAGGCTATATTGAAACATGGAGAGAAGGATGCTCCACCATTTCTCCAAGATAGGCTTCATTGAAACATGGAGAGAAGAAAGCTCCACCACGTCTCCAAGCTAGGATCCATTTAAATACCCTAAACCCATTTTATTTTGTACATGGAGGGTTTTATTTCAAGGCCCACCACTTGTCTAACCTATTATCTCTAGTAGCACGAGTGGTTTGGTCTCAAGATACACTACTTGTACACTCTATGTCATTATATTAAGAAGAACTATGTATTAAGGTCCACCACTTGTCCAACCTATAAGGTTATATCTTAAATGGTGTCCTTTCTCACCACTTGAAATGCCCATGATATGTTTTGCATGGGGGTTTCATTCCAAGGTCCACCACTTGTCCAAGCTAACTCTATTCAAACATAGAGAGAAGCAAAGGTCCACCACTTGTCCAAGCTAACTCTATTCAAACATAGAGAGAAGCAAAGGTTCACCACTTGTCAAAGCTAGACTCCATTGAACCATGGAGAGAAGTAACCTCCATCATTTTTCCAAGATAGGTGCCATTCAAACATGGAAAGAATCAAGATCTACCATGTCTCCAAGGTGCTAGGCTCCATTGAAACACCCTAAAACCATGATATTTTGTACATGGGGTGTTTACATTCAAGGTCTACCACTTCTCTAACGTATTATACCTAATAGCATGAGTGGTTTGGTCTTAAGATTCACAACTTATCCACTCTATCTCATTATATTAAGAAGAACTGGGTGTTAAGGTCCACCACTTGTCCAACCTATAAGGGTATATCTTAAATGGTATCCTTCACCACTTGTCCAAGCTAACTCTATTGAAATATAGAGAGAAGCAAAGGTCCACCACTTGTCCAAGATAGGCTCCATTGAAACATGGAGAGAAGGATGCTCCACCATTTCTCCAAGATAGGTTCCATTGAAACATTGAGAGAAGCAATCTCCACCATGTCTCCAAGGTAGGCTCCATTGAAATACCCTAAACCCATAATTTTGTACATGAGGGGTTTACATTGAAGGTCCACCACTTGTCCAACCTATTATCCCTAGTAGCACGAGTGGTTTGGTCTCAAGATTCACCACTTGTACACTCTATGTCATTATAATAAGAAGAACTATGTGTTAAGGTCCACCACTTGTCCAACCTATAAGGTTATATTTTAAATGGTATCCTTTCTCACCACTTGAAATGCCCATGATATGTTTTACATGGGGGTTTCATTCCAAGGTCCACCACTTGTCCAAGCTAACTCTATTAAAACATATAGAGAAAGAAAGGTCCACCACTTGTCCAAGCTAGGCTCATTGAAACATGGAGAGAAGGAACCTCCACTATTTCTCCTAGATAGGCTCCATTGAAACATGGAGAGAAGTAAGCTCCACCATGTCTCCAAGTTGCTAGGCTCCATTGAAATACCCAATACCCATGATATTTTGTACATGGGGGGTTTACATTCAAGGTCCACCACTTGTCAAACCTATTATCCCTAGTAGGTTTGGTCTCATGATTCACCACTTGTCCACTCTATGTCATTATATTAAGAGGAATTGGGTGTTAAGGTCCACTACTTGTCTAACCTATAATGTTATAGCTTGAATGGTATTTTTTCTCACCACTTGTAATGCCCATGACATGATTTACATGGGGGTTTTGTTCCAAGGTCCACCACTTGTCCAAGCTAACTCTATTGAAACATAGAGAGAAACAAAGGTCCACCACTTTTCCAAGCTAGGCTGCATTGAAACATGGACCTTAATACCAAATTATTTCTAGTAGCATGAGTGATGTTTACATTCAAGGTCCACCACTTGTCCAACCTATTTTCCCTAGTAGGTTTGGTCCCAAGTTCACCACTTATCCACTCTATGTCATTATATTAAGAATAATTGGGTGTTAAGGTCCACCACTTGTCCAACCTATAAGGTCATATATTGAATGGTATTTTTACCACTTGTAATGCCCATGATATGTTTTACATGGGGGTTTTGTTCCAAGGTCCACCACTTTTCCAAGATAACTCTATTCAAACATAGAGAGAAACAAAGGTCCACCACTTGTCCAAGCTAGGCTCCTTTGAAACATGGAGAGAATGATGCTCCACTATTTATCCAAGATAGGCTGCATTGACACATGGAGAGAAGAAAGCTTTACCATGTTTCCAAGCTAGGCTCCATTGAAACACTCTAGGGGGTTTTATTTCAAGGCCCACCACTTGTTTAACCTATTATCCCTAGTAGCATGAGTGGTTTGGTTTCAAGATTCACCACTTGTACACTCTATGTCATTATATTAAGAAGAACAATGTGTTAAGGTCCACCACTTGTCCAACCTATAAGGTTATAACTTAAATGGTATCCTTTCTCGCCACTTGAAATGCCCATGATATGTTTTACATGGGAGTTTCATTCCAAGATCCACCACTTGTCCAAGCTAACCATATTCAAACATAGAGAGAAACAAAGGTCCACGACTTGTCCAAGCTAGGTTCCATTGAAACATGGAGAGAAGGAACCTCCACCATTTCGCCTAGATAGGCTCCATTAAAACATAGAGAGAACTAAGTTCCACCATGTCTCCAAGATGATAGCCTCCATTGAAATACGCAAAACCCATGATATTTTGTACATGGGGGATTTACATTCAAGGTCAACCACTTGTCCAACCTATTATCCCTAGTAGGTTTGGTCTCACGATTCACCACTTTTTCACTCTATGTCATTATATTAAGAGGAATTGGGTGCTACGGTCCACCACTTGTCCAGCCTATAAGGTTATACCTTGAATGGTATTTTTTCTCACCACTTGTAATGCCCATGACATGCTTTACATGGGGGTTTTGTTCCAAGGTTCACCACTTGTCAAAGCTAATTCTATTGAAACATAGAGAGGAGCAAAGGTCCATCACTTGTCCAAGCTAGGCTCCATTGAGACATGGACCTTAATACCAAATTATTCCTAGTAGCATGAGTGATATTTTATAGATGGGGGGTTTGCATTCAAGGTCCACCACTTGTCCAACCTACTTTTCCTAGTAGGTTTGGTCGCAAGATCCACCACTTGTCCACTCTATATCATTATATTAATAATAATTGGGTGTTAACACTAGGTTGGTAACCTAACAGGATATAAAAGTGTCCTTTCAGGGTTTTGAAAAAAACCTCCAAAACCATAATAGATCCACTCATTTTGTAAAATCCTTTCATGAGGTTATAGTTCAAGGCCTACTACACATGGAAAAAATAAGAAACTTGTAAAATTTCTCATCTTTTGGTCACACCAAGCCTCCAAAGTTGATAGACCAGTACATTTTCATCAAAACAGTAATTTCTTACGTTTTGTTACATAAAAATAAGATTAGGGATTTTTGTAGGACTTGAGATAAATTCCCTAGTTAACTTCAATGGGTTGGCGATCAGAACATATGATTGCTTCTCACTCACTATTTTTTGTTTTGCCAAAAGAAATAGGTACAAAAAAGTTGATTTTTTACCATTCTGCAAACCTATCATCAAAGTTTCTATAGCCACGCTCAATGCAAATAATATATGCATGTTTTCTTAGTTCCCTATTGTCCTTTAGGTTCATAAGGAGCCATGGAGCATGTCAAAAGAATAATACATCTCTTACCAAGGGGAATCTTGGGGACAAAGATGAAGTGCTAAATACAGCAAACATGAAAAAACTGGGTTCAACATTATGAGTTGTAGAATCCCATAGAAAATATTCAATATCTAGCCAAATTTAATCCTTATGACTAGATATGGTTACTACCTACAAAATTCATGTAGTTGTCACAAGAAACTAACAATATTGAAAAGGCTATACTTGATATACTAGAATGTTTCGTTTTCTTCTATAATTGAAAAAATCAACCATCGTTGTCTACTATGCAAAATAGGGTATTAGGTGCCCCAAAACTCAAGGAATATTAGATTTATATTACAATATGCGACATAGAAAATCAAAACTGCATTTGGATATCATGAAAGCCACCAAAAAAATCATAGAAGAGCTAACATTGGCTAAAACGCAGGATTTGACAATTTTTGTACTTTGGTTATAACTTATAACTTTAACATTTATTTCTCCCTAGAAGCATCAGTACATGTTGAGGACTACTAAGGATAGTTCTCTAGCATTATAGAACTCACAAACATGAATTTTAGAGTGGTATAGTTGCAAAAAGTTGAAAAAAGCCAAAAACAGGACCCGTTTTTTCACACAGTTTAGGTTGTGAAATGTTGTGCAAGAACAAAGTTAAAGATGGAATTGATATTCCAAAAAAATGTTGAGTTTTTTTCAGCTCATGAGACAAATTTCTAGACAGATAGCACCTCAAAATCCATTTTGAAACTCTTGACATAATTCAAGGAAAATGGTCACTTAACAGGACATAAAAGTGTCCCAGGACATAAAAGTGTCCCATTACCAACCTAGTGTTAAGGTCCACCACTTGTCCAACCTATAAGGTTAAATATTGAATGGTATTTGTTCTCACCACTTGTAATGTCCATGATATGTTTTACATGGGGGTTTTGTTCCAAGGTCCACCACTTGTCCAAGCTAAATCTGTTCAAACATAGAGAGAAACAAAGGTCCACCACTTGTCCAAGCTAGGCTCCATTGAAACATGAAGAGAATAATGATCCACCATTTATCCAAAATAGACTCCATTGAAACATGGAGAGAAGTAAGCTCCACCATGTCTCCAAGATGCTAGAGTCCATTGAAATACCCAAAACCCATGATACTTTGTACATGGGGGGTTTACATTCAAGGTCCACCACTTGTCCAACCTATTATCCCTAGTAGCATGAGTGGTTTGGTCTCAGAATTCACCACTTGTCCACTCTATATCATTATATTAAGAAAAATTGGTTTTCCATATCTAAATGGACCTTTGCTTGGATAAGTGGTAGACCTTGAGACCTAAATACCCATTCTACACTAGAGCATTGGTTAAGCCTTTTGCACTTCAAGCATACCTTTAACAACAAGTAGTAGTTATTAGTTGACTTAAGTCTAGTTGAACTCCATGGTATTGAGACTAAGAGAGAGTGTAGCATAAAAAAGAGTTAGGATTTTAATTTGACTTTCTTTCTATTAATGAGTAGATCATAGATGTATTTTGGTATCTAATAAAACCTTAGGGTAGACAATGTAAAACTCATGTCTATTGTTGTGTTTTCATTAGGTGTTCTTGTTCTTTAATTTCAGAATCATTATAGAAAAATGGATTGCCTATATGTTGGCATAAATTGAAGAAAACTATTGAATTACCCATCCAACCTCCTCCAAGACCTTGTCCAAGGAATGAATCACCTCCTTATCACCTACCACTTGGTTTCAAGGACATCAAAAGAGTACTTATCTTGGATCTAGAGGGATTACTTCTCAAGACAATTGAAATGAAGCATGGAGATTCTATGCTAGCTTGGGCTCAACACATGCGACTTGTGGAGGATAAAGATGAAGTTTATCATGTGGTGCGACCAGACGCACAAAGTTTTTTGGATTTTTGTGCTGAATACTTTGAGCTATGGATATGGAGTTTCTATAACTTAACAAGGGTGCAACGCATCACACAAAAATGTTTTCCTGAGCACTATACCAAGTTCAAGGTGTTTATGAGTAACAAAAATTGCCAAAATCCAAATATCATGTTAGGATTTACAAGGATTTATCACAAAAATTTGAGTGATATTTGGAAGATATTTGAGGATATGGATGCAAACAATACCTTAATTTTTGATGACACTCCATATAAGGTGATGTGGAACATGCCAGGGACATATCTTATATTTCCAAAGATGTGGAGGCAAACTTCCGAGCAACTTCAAAACATCTTGCAAAGAACCATAATTCCATGGTTGATAGGATGGTTGTATGCAAGAGATAAGAGAGTCTATACATACAACACAATTGTAAATCAGTATAGTGATTCTGAGACAAATTATGTCCTTGTCAACACGAGCATTGAATAAATATGGCCATAAGATGCTTTTTTTATTCTAGTGTGTATCTTTCAACATTTGTATAATTTGATATAGTATTTAAAAAAAAAAAACAAAGGTGTGTCAATTTTATGAACACTTCAATGGAGTGCACCCTACTCTAAGGGGACTTCAATGTACTATTGGAGTGCATCCTATTGTAAGGGGACTCTGATGTATTGCTGGAGTGCACCTAAATTTTTGGGGACTCATTTTTTATTTGATTGGGGCCTATGTTGGGTTATATAGTAAAAGAAATTCATTTTTTGTCAATTCATAGCGAGGTTGCATTTATTTGTAACTATGAGAGAATTGATGTTTGATGTCAAAATAAAACTTGTAAGTGTGGATCAGAGAATTCATGGACTTTAAATATGCGAGAGGGATCTTTTTCTTGGGCACAAATGTTTGCTTCAAGAATTTTTTCATTACATACTTTATGTGAAAGAGTTTTAGAACCTAAAAGACTTTGAAAAGAAAACTATGGAATCTAAGTGCATGTATTCTTGAATGGCTTGAAAGTTGATGTATACATGCATGTCGCCTTGATGAAGATTTAAATCTGACAAGATGCAAAGCTAGAATTCTTGGACGTTATCTTTGTCAATTTGGTAATAACATATTTAACTTTCTTTTCTTATGGGTGGAAAATATATTATTATGTGCATTTGGAACCTAATTGCTTGACCTTCAAACCAAGATTCCTATGTTATTTTTTCATATACTTTTTTGTAATGAATTAAGATTGTGGATACAAGGTCCACCACTTGTTCAAGCTAGATCTAAGAAAGTATATATACTGAGTCTTCAAACTAGTAAACCAAGGGAAGAGAGAAGCAGGGTCCATCACTTGTCCAAGCTCATCTCTAGACAACATAGAGAGATGTTAGGTCTACTAATTGTCCAATATAGTCATGGAGAAATGATAGAAGGTTGATCCACTTGTCCAACCTATCATCTCTAGTAAAATGGGAGGTTTGGCCTTAAGATTCACCATGTAACCAACCTATACTTCATTGTATTATGAAGATTAGAAAAGCAAAGCTCCACCACTTGTCTAAGGTAGTTCCAAAATCAACATGGAGAGAAGCAAGCTTCACCATTTGTCCAAGATAGGTTCCATTAAAACATGGAAAACCTCATATATGTTGTACATGGAAGCTTTTTTCCAAGGTCCACCACTTGTCCAAGCTAGGATCCATTAAAACATGGATAGAAACAAGGCTCCACTACTCGTCCAACCTTTATAGCATGGGAAAACTAGGCATGGGAAAATAATAGAAGGTCCACCACTCATCCAATATATTATCTCTAATAGCATGGGAGGTTTGGTCTCAAGATTTAGGAATTGGTGACCTGTATTTCATTGTATTATGATGAATTTGGTTTTAAAGTCAACTACTTATCCAAGCTATAAGTTTATATCTTGAATGGTATTCCTTCCCATCACTTAGAAAACCAATGATATGTTGTACATGGGGGGGTTTGTTACAAGGTCCACCACTTGTCCAAGCTAGTTTCATTGAAACATGGATGAAGGCAAGCTCCACCATTTGTTAAAGCTAGACTCCATTGAAATCTAGAAAATCCATGCTATGTTGTACATGGGGTTTTTGTTTTAAGATCCAACACTTGTCCAATATAAGCTCCATTGAAACATGGAGAGGAGAAACACTCCACCACTTGTCCAAGCTAGTTTCATTGAAACATGGATGAAGGCAAGCTCCACCATTTGTTAAAGCTAGACTCCATTGAAATCTAGAAAATCCATGCTATGTTGTACATGGGGTTTTTGTTTTAAGATCCAACACTTGTCCAATATAAGCTCCATTGAAACATGGAGAGGAGAAACACTCCACCACTTGTCCAAGCTAGGAAACATTGATAGTAGTTGGTTTAGTTTGAAGATCCACCACGTGTCTAAGCTAACTCTATTGAAACATAGAGAGAAGCAAAGGTCCACCAATTGTCCAAGCTAGGCTCCATTGAAACATGGACAAAAGCAAGCTCCACCATTTCTCCAAGATAGGATCCATTGAAACATGGAGAGAATCAAAGGTCCACCATTTCTCCAAGCCAAGCTCCAGTTGTCCAACCTATAAGGTTATATCTTAAATGGTAATCTTTCTAATCACTTGGAATACCCATGATATGTTTTACATGGGGGTTTTGTTCCAAGGTCACCACTTGTCAAAGCTAACTCTATTGAAACATAGAGAGAAGCAAAGGTCCACCACTTGTCCAAGCTAGTCTCCATTGAAACAAGGAGAGAAGCAAGCTCCATCATTTCTCCAAGATAGGCTAGCCTGGATAAGTGCACCTTGAAACCAACCTTCCTATGAGGCAATAGAGCATATGCTACATCTTTTATGTATGCCCCATGCCTCAAATTAAGAAGTTATAGATTAGAAGTGGACCTTGCTTGAATATCACATGCAATAAATTAAGGAAAAATAGCCAAGTGGATTGTATTCCTCAATGGATCCTTGCTTTCACAAGTTGTGAACCTCGAGTCACTTTTACATTAACTTGGACAAGTGGTGGACCTAGAAACCAAGCTCTCCATGTTGAGATAAGTTGTAGGTAGGACAGTAGAACATAGACAACGATAATGGATGCAATATACTCGTCTCCTAATAATACAATTGATTGAAACCATGGTATTTTAGTTGTTTTCATTGTGTATTGTATGTGCATAAAGTGGAATGAGACCTTAAGAAAACTCAAATTTTTGACAAAATCTCTATATTTTGTACATGATATATTGAAAGTTGTCCAACCTGGGAATTGGGATTTTCCCACTTCACCTAATATGGTCTTTATTCTTTGAATGCGTGGCTCATTAGTCTTTGAAATGTAGCAGGGGCATTGGTCAAGCCAAAAGGCATTACAAATACACCCCATTCTGTCGCAAAAGCTATCTTATTCTGACCGTCCACTTTAATTGTCAACAGGTTGTAGCCTGAGAACCCATCCAAAAAACTATAGGCCTCTTTCCCTACTACCCTCTCAGTGACATGATCCGTTATCGGCAGTGGATAGTTATCCTTGATGGTGTCTGCATTTACCTGTTTGAGGTTTACACAGACACGTAGTTTGCCATTCTTTTTGGATACTACCACAATAGGGGACACCCAATCCGTGTATTCAATCTCGTAGATAAACTCGGCATCCTTCAGTTTGTATATCTCTTCCTTAACTTTCTTGGTAAAAGTCTCATTGTATGTGTAACAATGTTGTCTATGTGGTGGTCTGACATCACTCTTAAGGGGTATCATGTGCTGACAGATCTCATGATCTATCCCCTTTAGATATTTGTATGACCATGCAAAGACATCTTTGTATTGTCTGAGTGTATCAACTAGAAGTTGCTCTTCTTCGTCAGTAAGGTCCGTGGCAATGTATGCCGGTTTAGGCTCCTCGCCTGGTTCTGCTAAGCTGATGCATTTGGCTTTTTCAGGCCCATCATATGAAGTTCCTGGTTCTTTGGGATCTTGTTTGGGTTTCTGAACCACAATTTTCCTATTCTGAACGGTATACTTCTTATAGTGGGAAGGTGCATCGAATTTATCATCGTTTGATTCCTCATCAGTTTCCATTTCTCTGCTGTCCAAATTTCCTTCAAGGCTCGTTTTAGTTCATTGTATTTAATTTTGTGCTCCATTTTGGACAACTTCATTGATTTCTCGAAATTGCTCTCTTTTTTTTGGTTTTTATGTGTTCGCCTTTTTCGAATTTATTTTGGTCTATTCAGGTTTTATGTATCTCTTTGATATCCCATCTTTGAGATAGTCCGTTGCTTCTACTAACCTTAAGTACCATGTTTTGTCAGTTAATAGAGGTACTGAGTCCTTGTTGTGCTTGTTTCGGTTGTTTCTGTGTTTATCTCAATATCTGCATCGTCTTCAAGGATTTTGATTTGGGAAATCATAGTAGATCACCCGTCCGTTCTGTTTGATGTTCTGACTTGAGCTACTAGACAGCTTGTCGTCTGTGTTATCCTCTAGTAGATTATCAGTCAAGTCTTGGAAATCATCTTCGTTGGTTCGGCCAAGGTCTCTTACTGAGATTTCATCCACTATGCATCGGCACTCGCAACCCCCTCCTTGTCAAGGACTTCCCACTCTAACTTCGGATCTAGGCTGACACCCAACATCTGGAATGGAATGATATCATATCCTTCCTCATCGCAGAATTTGGTGAGGGTCACCTCATTTACACAAACATCAAGAGTGGCTAGTATCTATTGCCATCCAAAAGGTTTGAACATCTCTTCTGGAAAAGGCTCTAGTATATATGCCTCGTCTTGTGCAGTCCTATCAAGAATGTAATTTTCCCTTTTTAAATTTCCACCTTCGAAAGCTTCTCCTGTTCACTGGTATGTTATG
The DNA here is from genome assembly GCF_014529385.1 of Adiantum capillus-veneris. NCBI lineage: Eukaryota > Viridiplantae > Streptophyta > Polypodiopsida > Polypodiales > Pteridaceae > Adiantum > Adiantum capillus-veneris. Next base: position 72,989,606 of record NC_140945.1, read on the forward strand.
GAAATGATATCTTATTATTTATTGCAGCTGTGATAGGTGGAAAAAGCTTGACTGAGCTAAGCTATTGCAAAAGGATATCATATTTTATGTACATTTTATTATTCAAGTGCTATTTTATGAGCTTTGGCCATTTATGACCGGTCGGCCAGTTTGTAACCAATTTGACCATTCAAGAAATCTATATAACAAATACGTGCAAGAGGGAAATGGTCACTCTTGCACGGGGGGAGATTGCACCCAGTGTCTGCGTTGCTCTTCTCATATCTCCTCTCTTCTCTCTCGCCGTGGCAGCGTAGCACTCCTCTCTAGGAGGTGCGCCTGCACGTGCTCTCTCGCTCTTTCTCCCTCTCTGTCTCTTTCTGCTCGTGTGCAGCTTGATTATGGGAAAGGATGGTTTCCAGGTATGCAGATGTGTGTGTTGCAGACGCTTTCAAACTAGCAGTCCAGTGGTAGGTCGGCGCATCCTACTGGATGAGAGTGAACAATTCTCTTGGAGTTCCTCTCAAACACCGCCTCTCCTTTCCACCTCAACGTCTGCTCTTACCTCACGTGGTCCCCACGTGGCCCGATTTAATGATGGAGTCTCTGATATCGGCTCTGAGGCTACCTGCAGATAGGAAGAGCCCAAGACATCGATGGTGCAGGCGGTGCTGACGACGATCTTCTCAGCCAGTCCGGTATGTGTGTACGAGAAGACTTAGTTAATTAGAAGCGGGATGTTTCACATACGCAAAATTCTAAACACGGTATTAGCCAGCCCAAATGAAAAATGAGGTGTTTCGTTGATGGATGTTAGCCGCCAACGTCATTGTCGCTACATGGGGTGCAACTGCAATAACAACATGGGAATGGTGATGATGCAGTATGGCCAGGCAATACCAAAGATGCCTCTGCAATGTATTTGCACCCAAAGTTGTTCCTCTTCTGTTAATTGAGCCTAAAGCTCCCGCTTTTTTCACGATGATTGTGTAGTCTATGTCGGGGAGGTAGAGAGTCCTCCGTCTTCTAATTACTTCGTCAAAACTCCACCATTCAAAAATCTCGTTCAATGTCTCCTCCTTCTCTAAAGCTCTATGCATAGACTACGTATTATAATTATACATGGGCAATGTTTAGTACAGTGTAAGTAAACTCTTAAACAAGCTAATTCTATTGAATTTCATACTTAATTCTTCTTCAATCGTCTTTTAATTCCATGATAATTTGTGTTGATTAATTATTATTTTTAATGAAGCAAGGTTTGTTTTAATTGAATTATATAACGATGTTTATGCACTTATCGAAATAAAAAATTCATACCAATGATACTAATAAGATAAACGTAAACTTAGCTGTGGGATTGATTGGTCATGAATCTCCTCGCATCCTCCTATCTAGCACTGTCAGGAGCCTTTTAATATGGCTCTGATACCACTACTACAAACGGGAGCGCGGAGAGCCTTACAAAATACCAAAACTAGATACTATAGATGATGAAACACACACATCTGCATACCTGGCAACCACCCTTGCCCATAATCAAGCTGCACACGAGCAGAAAGAGACAGAGAGGGAGAAAGAGCGAGAGAGCACGTGCAGGCGCACCTCCTAGAGAGGAGTGCTACGCCGCCACGGCGAGAGAGAAGAGAGGAGAGATGAGAAGAGCAACGCAGACACTGGGTGCAATCTCCCCCCTTGCAAGAGTGACCATTTCCATCTTGCACATATTTGTTATATAGATTTTTTGAATGGTCAAATTGGTTACAAACTGGCCGGTCGGACATAAATGGCCAAAGCTCATAAAGAGCACTTGAATACTAAAATGTACATAAAATATGATATCCTTTTGCAATAGCTTAGCTCGGTCAAGCTTTTTCCACCTGTCACAGCTGCAATAAATAATAAGATATCATTTCCATAACACTGGTGAGCTTTGTTTTGTTAGGAAATAAGACGTAGCTAAATAGATAATTGAGTAGATTACTTAATGGAGAGAGACAGATTTATATACACGAGATTATAGAGTAGATAGAGAGAGAGAGAGAGAGTACACACAATATACGTGGTTCACCCAATGTGGGCTACGTCCACGGGAAAGCAGCCACTCAATGGCTTTAGTACTTCAAAACAAGAAGTAGTTTACAAAGGGATTATACCCTTAATGGAGCTCCTGCCTTGCTTCACTCTCACCACCTCACACTCACCTTGTTGCATCAACTTCACACTATGAAATGTGTGTAGAAATGGCCTCCTTTTATAGGCCAAAAGGGCTGCCCTCTCTTATGAGAGACAACCATGTGTAGCCGCCCTTGTGCGAATAAGTCCAAATCAGACCCTCCAATCCGCCCATGTGTGGCCGCCCTTGCGAAGACAAGTCCGCTTTTGAATTCGGCCACCGGCCATTGACTTCTTACCACTGGCCACCGGCCATTGACTTCCGACCACCGGCCATCGGCCATTGACTACCGGCCACCGGCCAACCGACCGGTTGTTTTCCGACCACTTTCCGGCCGCCGTCCGGCCATAATATTCCGGCGAAAAAGAATATTCCGGACTTTAAAGTTGCCCCTGATTCTTGTCCGTGAAAATTTTGGTTTTCGGTGAGTGATTTTCCTTCACGCACGATGGCTTCTCCTCATAATGGGGGCCTTACAAGTGTGCGCTTTTACCACAGAAAATTACAAGGGTAAATCAGGCTCCATACTTAACAATCTCCCACTTGGAGACTGATCTCCAAACCAAACCTGTGACTGCTTTCCATTCTGGCTTCTTATCCTTGAATGCCGATTGAAGATGAGCAAAGCTCAACTTCTCCTTGTTGACAACCTTTGTAAACATGTCTGCAGGATTTTCACGTGTATGCACCTTTCCTAGCTTTAGTTGTCCCTCTTCCAAAAGAGTGCGTATGAAGTGATATCTCACCTCAATGTGCTTTGTCCTTGAATGAAAGGCTGAGTTCTTCACAAGATGGATAGCGCTTTGGCTATCACTGTACAAGACACAATTGTCTTGTTTGAATCCAAGCTCTTCTAAGAATCTGTGAAGCCACAGAATTTCTTTGCTTGCCTCCGTCATTGCTACATACTCTGCTTCCGTGGTAGAAAGTGAAATCACTTTCTGCAGCTTTGAAGCCCAGCTTACTGCTGTGCCTCCAACCGTGAACACATAGCCAGTAGTGCTCCTTCGAGTATCTTTGTCACCTGCCATATCTGCATCAGCATACCCTTCTAGAAAAATATCAGTTCCTCCAAAATACAAAGCATTTGTTGTTGTCCCTTTTAGATACCTAAGTATCCACTTCACAGCTTGCCAATGCTCTTTACCTGGGTTGTCCATGAACCTACTCACAACTCCCACTGCATGTGCAATGTCTGGCCTCGTCCAGACCATAGCATACATTAGAGAACCTAACGCTGCAGCATATGGAACTTTAGACATATAGGCTATCTCCTCTTGTGTCTTTGGACACATATCCTTCGTTAGTTTAAAATGACCAGCCAAAGGTGTAGAAACTGGTTTTGCATTTTGCATTGCAAACCTTTCTAGTACCTTCTTGATGTAATCTTCTTGAGATAGATTTATTGTCTTCTTCGTCCTGTCCCTTGATATTTTCATACCAAGTATCCTCTTTGCAACACCTAAATCTTTCATTGAAAAAGATTTGGACAGCTCCTCTTTTAGGTCTTTGATGTCCTGCATGTTAGCACTTGCAATCAACATGTCATCAACATACAACATTAGGATGATGAATTTCCCATCTCCCAAATTCTCCGTGTAGACGCAGTGATCCGAGTTGCATCTTGTGAATCCATGATCCAACATCCATCGATCAAACTTCAAGTACCATTGTCTTGATGCTTGCTTTAAACCATACAAGCTCTTCTTTAATCTGCAAACCATTTTCTCCTTACCTTTTACTTCATACCCCTTTGGTTGAAGCATGTAGATTTCCTCCTCTAAGTCACCGTGAGGGAATGCCGTATTTACATCCATTTTCTCGAGATTTAGATCATGAGCAGCCACAAGGCTTAAGACAAGCCTAATTGAGTTCATTTTTACAACAGGAGAAAATATTTCATTGAAGTCAATACCTTTCTTTTGAGAAAAACCTTTTACCACAAGCCTAGACTTGTACCTTTTCTTCCCACCTTCTTCTTCCTTTAGCTTGTACACCCATTTGTTTTGAAGTGCCCGCTTACCTTTAGGAAACTCAACCAACTCCCATGTTTGGTTGCGATGTAGTGAGTCCATCTCCACTTGCATGCTCTTCGTCCATTCTTCTTTGGATTCATGTTACATAGCTTCTTCATATGATTCCGGCTCTCCAGAATCTGAGATCAAGAGATGGTTGAAGGAAGGAACAAACCTTTTTGGAGGTCTAATTGCTCTTGTAGATCTTCGGGGAATAGGTTGAGGCTCCTCATTTGGTTGACGTTGTTGCACATTGTCACCGTTTGTAGTCCTCGAGTCTTCACCATCCTCAAGCTCCATGTACTCATCACCTGTTTCTTTTGTTTGTTTTCTTTCCAAGTAATCTTTGTACATATTTTGTTCGTTAAAAATTACATCCCTACTCCTTAAGATTTTACCATCTTCAGGATTCCATAGGCGATACCCAAAGTCTCCTTCTCCATAGCCAATGAAGAAACACTTTTTGGACTTTGCATCTAACTTTGATCTTAGGCTTCTATCTATGTGCATGAAAGCCTCACACCCAAACACTTTGAGAAATGCATAATTCACCGGTTTACCTGTCCATGCCTCTTCTGGAACTCCCCCTTCCAATGCCGTTGAGGGTGACCGATTGATTAAGTACACAGACGTACTTACAGCTTCCACCCAAAGCTCAAGCGGTAGGCCTGCATGTAGCCGCATGCTTCGTGCTCGTTCCATGATTGTCCTATTCATCCTTTCCGAAATCCCATTTTGTTGAGGTGTCCTTGGGGTTGTCCTTTGCCTCTGAATGCCATTGCTAGCACAAAAGCTTTCAAAAGCTTGGCTGCAATATTCGCCTCCATTGTCGGATCTGAGGCATTTAACCTTGGTACCTGTTTCATTCTCCACAAAGTCTTTCCACCTTTGAAATATGGAAAATACATCGGATTTATTCTTCATGACATAAACCCATGTTTTTCTAGTTGCATCGTCTATGAATGTTACATAGTACAATGAGCCACCAAGTGATGGTGTACTTGCAGGACCCCAAACATCAGAATGAACCAACTCAAGTTTTTTATTTTTTCTTTCATTTCCTGACTTTTGAAATTTTACCCTCTTTTGTTTACCATAAACACAATCTTCACAGAACTCTAAGTCCACTTCTTTCAAACCTGGTAGAAGCTTCTTTGTTTGAAGGATTTGCATTCCTTTGGCACTCATATGCCCAAGTCGGTAGTGCCACACCGCACTGTCAACTTCTGTAGTTGCTGCACAAGCTGAAGGTTGCGTGCTAACAGTACACAAGTAAAGTGTACCAACTTTTTCACCCTTGGCAACCACCAAAGATCCCTTTGAGATCTTCCACCGTTTGTTTCCGAATGCAATGTTGTGACCTTCTTCGTCCAATTGTCCTGTAGAGATCAAATTTTTGCGAAGAGAAGGAACATGCCTAACATCTTTAAGCTTCCATTCATTTTCGTTAGCAGTTTTAACAGAAACTGTACCTTTGCCGACAATCTCACAAGCTTCATCATCTCCCAAGTATACATGCCCAAAATTACCTTTAGTGTAGTCTTGGAAATGTTGCTTGTGTGGTGTCGCATGGAATGAAGCCCCGGAATCTACTATCCAGGAATTAGACACATTGTCTAATGAGAGAATTAGAGCATCTTGCTCTACTTTACCTGCCACATTGGCCTCCAATGTTGGCTTGTTGTCTTGAGACTCTGTCTCCTTCTTCTTCTTGGACCAGCAATCCTTCTTGACGTGGCCCTTCTTGCCGCAGTTCCAACATTCAAGAACTGACTTTGTGCGTGACTTGCTCCGCCTTGAGCGATCACGACCCTTTTGGTTTTTGAACCTCTCCTTAAGCCTTCCTCTTGTTTCCACTGATAGAGCTGCACTTGATGATTCTCCTGTGCTTCTCCTTCGCATTTCCTCGCTTAGGAGAACACCCACAACATCATCAAACTTAAGAGTATTTGTGCCAGAGATAGAATTACTTACAGCCATCACAAGGCTGTCCCAACTATCCGGTAGAGATGATAGTATAAGGAGAGCTCGCACTTCGTCATCGAAATTGATTTTCACTGATCGAAGTTGACTTATGTTTGTGTTAAAGTCATTTAGGTATTCTGCAACTGAACCATTCTCTGCCATCTTTAGATTGAACAAGCGCTTCATAAGAAATACCTTATTGGATGCCGATGGTTTCTCGTAGAAGTCGTCAAGTGACTTCATCAAGTCCTCCGTGGTCTTCATCTCCGAAACATTGAAGGCCACCGTTGACGCCAAGCTTAACCGAATTGTTCCCAGTGCCTTTCGATCAAGGACAATCCATGCTTCATCTACCATTGTTGCGGGCTTCTTCGCAAGACCGCCTAGTGGCAAATAGAGGTCCTTCTGGTAGAGATAGTCTTCAATCTGCATCTTCCAATGTTGGTAGTTTTTGCCATTGAACTTCTCAATCTTGAGCTTTCCTTCCTCCGCCATAACTCCCACTCAATTCAAGGAATCATTTCCTTGAGATAATTTAGCTACGAGCAAACCTTGCTCTGATACCAGTTGTTAGGAAATAAGACGTAGCTAAATAGATAATTGAGTAGATTACTTAATGGAGAGAGACAGATTTATATACATGAGATTATAGAGTAGAGAGAGAGATAGATAGATAGATAGAGAGAGAGAGAGAGAGAGAGAGAGAGAGAGAGAGAGAGAGAGAGAGAGTACACACGATATACGTGGTTCACCCAATGTGGGCTACGTCCACGGGAAAGCAACCACTCAATGGCTTTAGTACTTCAAAACAAGAAGTAGTTTACAAAGGGATTATACCCTTAATGGAGCTCCCGCCTTGCTTCACTCTCACCACCTCACACTCACCTTGTTGCATCAACTTCACACTATGAAATGTGTATAGAAATGGCCTCCTTTTATAGGCCAAAAGGGCTGCCCTCTCTTATGAGAGACAACCATGTGTAGCCGCCCTTGTGCGAATAAGTCCAAATCGGACCCTCCAATCCGCCCATGTGTGGCCGCCCTTGAGAAGACAAGTCCTCTTTTGAATTCGACCACCGGCCATTGAATTCGGCCACGGGCCACTGGCCATTGACTTCCGACCACCGGCCACCAGCCATTGACTTCCGACCACCGGCCATCGGCCATTGACTACCGGCCACCGACCAACCGACTGGTTGTTTTCCGACCACTTTCCGGCCGCCGTTCGGCCATAATATTCTGGCGAAAAAAAAAGTCTCGGGGGCCTCCGCCCCCGAGGCCTTTAAAGTTGCCCTTGATTCTTGTCCGTGAAAATTTTGGTTTCCGGTGAGTGATTTTCCTTCACGCACGATGGCTTCTCCTCATAATGGGGGCCTTACAAATGTGCGCTTTTACCACAAAAAATTACAAGGGTAAATCAGGCTCCATACTTAACATGTTCTGTATCCAAGCTGGTATTCCCCCCTCTTGGTTAATTGTGGAGTTTAAGTCTTCTCCTGGGGTTCATTCTACATCTCTATAGCTATGATCTGCGACACTAATTTTCATAGTGACATCCTTGTTCCTTAGATAGATGTATTCGTAGCCCCAATCTTGCACCATTTTGAGTTGATGCATGAATGGTCAGCCCAGTATGATATCAAAATTGCTGCTCTCATCAAAATTCATAATAGCAAAAGTGTGTTCATATGCAATTCCACAAGAGGTTACCACAATCTGCTCAAATATGCCAATGGGTCTTTCAAAATACCCATCTGCCAATTGAAGTTTCATTCTATTCTTTTGGAGAGCAGGTTTTTCCCATTTTTCCCACATCGCTTTGGTAACTATGGCTATTCCAGCCCCACTATCCAATATTGCTATTGAGTTAACCTCTTTGTACTCTACCGGTAGGGTAGTATTTCCTTCTTTACCTTCACAATAATCCCCTACCTTGGCTACTGGTACTAGCTCATGTTTAGTTTGTTTCGAGGGTTGTGTATTCCCCGGGGGATTCACCATGGAAAACTTATCGCACCACGTAAGTGTAGGGGAGGGGGTTTTTCACAAGTTACATAAGCATATAAGTTAGGGGCAAGCCCCCAATAATTTATCTCCAAATCTTAAAAATAAGGGAGGAGGTATCATCTTTATAGGGTGGGGGGGGAGGGAAAGGTGGGGGAGGGGAGAAGTGAGAAAAGGGAAAAATGATTTTGTGTTTCAAAATCATGGATTCCCAAAAGAATCTGCCCTCAAACTTGTGAGTCAATAGCTCCAAAGAGACATGCAAGAACTAACATTTCTTTGTACCAATCGCTTGTTTTGTGATTATAGCTTATTTGTTGAGGGATGAAATTTATAAAGAATTTGTATAGATGCAAATTTACACGGAGAACCTAGCAAAAATTTATAACCATGTTTTTTGAGTAATTTAGATGAGTCAAATTTGGATCAACAGAAGTGGTTTCTTAGTACGTTGCCAGTCACTATGCTATACGCTCTTTGAATAGTTTTACTCAGTTAGATCATGTGAGACCTAAAGTTCATATGTAAGATAGGGGTATGATAGTTTTTTTCATTGATTGTCGTATAAGCATAGAAAGAGGGTCATATTCCCTAATATGATTCGTATATAGGGGTTTTATTAAAGTTGTCCGTTCGTAGATGGCATCCCATTTTGTATATAGAGTGAATCCCCCGGGGTGTATTCAATGTGTTTGGAGAAGCATTGGGTGGCGGAATTACTAACCCTATTTTTTTCAAAATTTTCCCAACTTCATTCCAAAGACGCATTCAGATTTGCAGTAATTCTGAAAGACTTAGTGTACAATGGATAGGGGATGACATCAGCTCTGATGAAGAGTTTTAGTATCCATCATCTTAGGATTTGCTTTCCATTGAGATGGTACTTTCTTCACCTCCAATCGAGTTTCATGGTTACCAATGAATGAAGGTAAAGTCTTCAACGACTGCGGTTTACTATCTTCCGATATTGCTGTACCTACATCACCATACAATGGTCTGATGTCATTTGGTAGAGCTCATACTCAAGTGGATCTCTGGGATGATAGCTCTTGAGGCCATTTTTCTTTTACTTCCAAAATTGGCAGTGGTGCTTGAGAATACATTCCGTCTGTCGTATTGGTTGCCACCCTAGTATCCAATGGTGTTCTGTCTATAGAATTTGACCGGTCCCTTCAATTCCCGGCCCCTCTAAATCTTGAATCTTTTCTCCGATTAATATTTCAATTTTTGGTGCAGTAGGAACTGATGGTTCCATAAGCGCTTTAGCGGCTTGGATGAGCTTCTTGCACATCTTTAGCCTCTCTTTATCATAGCCCGGATGAGGGTACGTTAACCACCTATCCTCTTGGGTTTGGTTAGGCTGTAGCCTTGACTCGTAAGCTTTTAAAATTGCATCCAAAGATTCAAACACCTTGTCTACCAAGACAGATCATCGTGATGGTATAACCAATGATTTTTTTATCTCATTGTTTCCCTTAAGGTATCTTTCTCTTTGCAGTTGCTCCTCTGTTTTCAGTAATTTGGTTTCCAATGCCATTTTTTCCTTTTCTCTTTTGTCTTTCATCTTGTCTCGTTTTGCCTTCCAAGATTTCCTAGGGGTTCGAACAGACAGATTTTCTATCTCTGTTTGGCCGGTTGGAACGTTCCTTGCTACCTCATGTGCTTGAGCTCTAGTTATCGCGTTTATCGGAATGTTCGGTTTTATTTTTGATCCACTTGAGTTTGGAACAATCCCCAGCTTTTTCATGGTTGCTTTCCCTTTGTTGTCAGGGTTTTTTGGACACTGTGGAATGAGATGGTCATTGGTACATCCATCACAAAATCCAAAAAGTTTTACCTGTTCTCCTTTGTTGGATAAACTCTCACCCAGTGATCACCGCCACATTCATAGCATGGTCCTACAAGTGGTGGAGAAGCTTGTGGAGCCCCCATGGATTGTCTTGCTCTAGGAGGATACCCCCAAGGTTTGTAGCCCTGATTTGCCATTAACATAAGCATATTTTCATCGACTAAGTAATGGTTTTTAGTTGGCTCTGCTATGTATGAGGGCTCGGGAATCTCTTCAAGAATTATCCATGGATTGTGTCCCTTTGGAGCATATGCATTCCCATCAAATCCCCTTTCATAAGTATTGTCTGAATCTTCTTTTGATAGGAGACTACTTGGACCATACTCTGATCAGAAGGTGGTTCTATGGGTTGAGAAATCCTTACCATAGCACTATTTTCCTGGGGTAAGGAAAGTTGATGTCCCAACACAAGTTGATGTTTTTCCTGCCATAGGATTGCTTTATTTTTCCCTACTTGGTACTTAGGGCGGTCCGGGGCGGGCAACAAGAAGAGCGGCCTCTAAACACCCTTTGAGGCTTCCGTGCAGCTCAATTGGGGCTGGGGCAAGCACAATCAGAGACAACAATAATCCACAACCAGAAACCAAACAAGAAAAGGGGCACCACCTAGTTGTAGATGCGAACTAAGACGCACGTGAAATCTCCTTGTACTCAAATGCACAAAGAGAGGGGAATGCAAGATAGCCACACACACCAAACAAAAACATTCACCACGCCAGAGAGAGGTAAAGAGCAAAAATTAACTTGAGAAACTCAGTCTTAGCCTTAAATACTAGATGCACACAAAGCTTGATGAGAAATAGAGAGACAACAAAAAACTTGACCTTGTTGCCAATACACAAATTCTCTTAGGGTCACGGGAGCCCTCTCACCGAGCACCCTCTTACAATTGAACTTTTAGGCAAACAATTCAACAAGCTCTCAAACCACCAAGCATGAAATGGCACAACAAACTTCAAGGACAATATACCTTCAACCACCTGATGAGCCAACTTATCAAGTCAATTTGGAGAGAAGAGTCGTAGTTGTAGCATACAATTGCACCCAAAACTATGAATCTTATTTATGGACAAGAGTAGGCTACAAGTGTGATTGCAGAGTATAGTATCACTCCACTCCTCTAGATGGCATAACTAACTTCAAGCTTCTCCATGCACCTATGTGTAGTGATGGAATAGAGCACTCACAATGCACACACTCTACACAACTAGGCTTGAAGAGTGGTGTGTTATGTGTTGAGAATGGTGTGGTGTAGTGTGATCATGTGTTCATTTACAAGGGAGAGAAGGGATCTATTTATAGGTTTTAGAAGCCCCGATTTGGATTAGGCCTAATCAAGTTTATTTGAAGGAATAAAAGATTATGCATATATATATATATATATATATATTTAATGAGGGTGGGTCTGTCTTGTCCTTTGAGTCACAGGGATGTGGGCTCAAGGAAAGAGAATTATTGAGGATGAAAGGAGAGAGGGATTGAGTGAATAATTTGGGAGGGCCTACTCTAGTAGAGGGTGCATTTTACAATAAGGTTAGTGGTTAGTAGTTAGTAATTATCACTAAAAAATATTTACAAAATAATTCACCAAGTGGTGAGATATATGATAAGAAAAGTTAGAGAAGGGATGAGCTTGGAAAGAGAGGTTGAAGCTTTGGAGAAGTTGACATTCACCTCTTTACAGCACCAGAAGAAGAAGCAGTCAGCATGGCGAAGTAGCGCGTGTCGATGAAGCTATGTTATTTCAAACCTTGAAAAATTCATGATAAAAAAACTTCATTTGCAGAGGTTATCCTTGGATTTTTGCTGATTTTTTTGAAGTTCTTTACAAAGCTGAAGAGAATATGGTAATATGGACATATATGTAGAGAGAAAGGGGGACACATAGGGTGTAGAAATGGAGGATGAAGGCTATGGAGGTGTGAGAGATGTGGCAATGGTGAACAGGGTGAATTAGGACATGGGAGTTGCAGGTTTGGGAGTAGGAAGGAGAGGGAGGAGTGTGTGTGAAAGAGGAAAATGATAAAGTGGAAGAGGGAGTGTGGCTGCATAGCATGGGCAAACTGGGGTCCACCAATAAAATCATATTTCACAGCTCGTAGCTCAAAAAAATATGAAAAAATTTGAGGTAAAAGTTCAGCTCACGAGCTACAACTTTTGTTTGTATCACCTTTTCAAATTCGGGGAGCATGTGATCTTTAAAAATTCAGCAAAACTGACTTTTTTCCATTGCACAAGGTCCTTGTGAGGTCCTTCTTTGGATGATTCTTTTGAATACCTCCAAGAGTGAGCTCTCCATGGTGCATGCATGCATGCCACATACCCTTGACCTTATTTGGTAGGTCTATAATTGAAGATATTGTTGAGATCATGATATAAGTGAATAGTACAATTAAGAAAATCAAATATTGAGAGGTCTAAAAAAATATGTACATGTCAAATATAAATAATATAGGTGGAAAAAATATAAAGGGGTCAAAATAAATCTCTCATTATAAGTCTACCATAAAAAGATGAATATTTTTGGTGGTCTAATTTATGAGAGTAATAAAGAATAGATGTAGAAAGATGAAAACCTTACATTCTACGCAACATGAAAGAATTGAGATGCCCTCATCTCAAGGGTAAGTTTGGGTAATCCCTTTGAAGCGTTAGTTGATCTTCCCAAGTTGCATCTTCTTCTAGAAAATCCTTCCACTTGACTAGATGTTCAATGATGTTTCTATTCTTTAGTTTTCTTTCCTACGTCTCAAGGATGTAATTAGGTTGTAGCTCAAGAACGCCTTGAGTAAGAATAACAACTTGTTTTGCATCTACAAGGTGATCAGGATTGGGAATATAGGGTTTAAGCAAACTCATCTGAAAAATGTTGGTGCAGCCAGGTTTGGTCGACCCAGAGAGAAGCCAATAGCATGTATGTGGAAATCAGTAGCATGATGGGGGAATGCTTGAGCAGGTGCTAGATGCAGATTGGGGAAAATGTGATTGGGATGTGTATGTCAGATGTGACACATAACAGGTCAAAGATCGCAGATTGAAGCCCTAAGTGGTGGTGCCATGGTGTATGCAGAATGGGTGTTAAAGTTGGGCGAGTTCAAAGTTTTTTGCGAGCTTCAAGGTCCGTTTTTAGCAACTCTCCAATTGGGTGACTTGTCAATCATACCCTCTTTGTGTGTTGTTTTTGGTCCATATTTTCTTCACCATGATGAAGATGCTAGCGAGCTGCACACAAATGTTTTCAGGTCGACTATTAATGGCGTGGGACCGGTCGCCAAGCAAGATCTAAAATAAAAATAGCTTTGAGCTATTAAAAGGAAAAAAGAGACGTCTGTCTGCAGTAGAAAGATGGCGCTGCAGGTATGAGGAAAGAACGCCATCTGGAGGCTTGCATGGGAAGCGCCAGAAGGCTGGCCCTGAGCAGGAGTTGCCAAAATGAAGGTGGCCCAGTTCTATGGTTAGGCCGAAGCCGCCAAGTGGTTGGATGCATGGGAGGCTCGACAGGTGGGAGGTAAGCATGGCGGACTGCCATTTATGGTAGGCAGGAGGGCCATTCAAGGGGATAGCAAGGGTCGCCAGAGGTGGCGAAAAGAGTCTAGAAGGGCGAGCTGCATGGGAGGGCAGCCTGCTTTGCAGGCAAGGACCAGTTGATGCAGGCGGGTGGCTGCATAAGGGATACCCCCAAGGGTTTCCAGTGACGTGGCGAGGGCCTGTGTATGGGTAGTTGGTTGCACAGGAAGGCAGCCAGTAGCGGTGAGGGGCAACCACTAGCGCTATTGCTAGTGGCCAGAGAAGAGCAAAGGGAGGACCAAGTTGCAGGGGTTGGCCGCCAAAACCAAAGAGAGGAGAGGGACTTGTGTAGCCAAGCCATGAGGAGGAGGGACAGTGTGTAGTTTAAGGGGCGACCCTTGGGGGTTTGCAAGGTCTGGCAAAGAGTAGGGGCTGGTCGTATGCTGAGGAAGTCCGAAGAATGTCAAGCACAGGTAGGGAGCTGTAAATGCTAGGAGATGAGCTCCACTAGGAGCACTATATGTAGAGGAGCCGAGAGAGGAGCTTTGTGAGGACCGTAGTTTGCAGGTTGGTGGGCTTTGCCATCGAGAAGAAGCAAAGGAGACCTTTATCCATGGACTAGGCAGATCCACCAGTTGCAATGAAGAGAGAAGCGGTTGGTTGTGTATAAGGTGAACACTGCAAAGAGGGTGCATTGTGCAAGTAAATCGCCAAGGCAAGAGCCGAAAGGAGGGTTTCCATGTCATTGAAGGGAGCGATCACGGCTGCGTCGAGTTAGGGAATAAATGTCCATACTATATACACTTTCTATTAAGGATTCACCGAGATATTTGCTTGCTCTGCTCTCAAATTCATGTCATCTTTCTCTTGTGTCTACCGGTGTATTAAATGTGTGAGTGGGTGTCCCCTATGAGAATGTAGTGTATGCTAGTGACCTCCATATGTCTGAAGGTGTCGGGGTTGTTGGTCTATGATTAAAGGTGCTCTGAGGGGTTAAGGATGAAATTCATGATTGCTTGCTTTGCGATCAAGTGTGTGCAATTAGGAATGGTTGTGTACGGGCTTGGACATCGAATGTTTGCAGATCGAGAGTCTAGGTGTGTGTTTACTAGGGGATAGGGGTGCTGTGAGATCACTGGGTTATAGAGAGGCATTCACTGAGTGTGCTAGTGGTTTTCCCATTTCCCCCTCTCCATCTTGTGGTGCCCCCACTGAGGATCACACTGATCGCTCAAGTGATGTCGTTGTTCAATAAGATGATGCCAGATTGTGAGTTACTGTTCTCAGGTGAGCAAGATGTTGAAGATTGGATCTCAGATGTGGAGCTCTGGATGTTGTCAATGCGGATGGTGACCGACAAAGCCAAGTCAAGGGCTGTGCCGCTGGTGATGCGAGGGAAAGCCAAAGCTTGGTTCGAGGGGTTGGAAGTTCCTGATCGGCAGTCATGGAAGGTGGTTCAAGCTCGGTTTATCCAAGACTTCAAGCAGAGAATTTTGCCTGCAGAATTGGATGCAAAGTTTAAGGTTTTGAAGCAAGATATAAGTGGTGAGTTTACAACATTTTTAAATAAATTTGAAGATATTTGGCAGCAATTAGAAACTGCTACACAGTCTCGAGGCAATGACTACTTCAAGTTAGAGAGGTTTTTGGAGTATCTACATCCAAAGATTAGAGAGAAGGTGGAGCTTGCCGATGTGGAAAGTTATGCAGATGTTGTCTACTTAGTCAAGGCAAAGAGAAGGAACAAAGAAGAAGCTAGAGATGGGTTTGTTGAAGCCGACAGACTATTGGTAAGCCATTCTGGTCATTCATTTCAATTTGTACCTCTAGTTTGGTGTGCTGCTGTACAAGAGTGTTAGCCCGGCTAGCAAGGATGCGGTCCTAGCCGAAGAGTGTATGCATGAAGAATCAAATGAAGCTATGGATTAGAGCTCAAAGCAAAAGTTTGAAGATGTTGGCAAAGCGATGGTGGAAGATGTGCAGAAAGAAGCTAGCCAGGTTGTTGGGCAACCTTGCCCTACCAATTGTATTGAAGAGCGGTAGTGCATTCCAGAAGGTGTGGATGATGTTGACATACCAGAGAACGAGGTAATAGATCATGGCTTTCTTTATCACTTAGCAGATGATGTGGTCGTAGAAGAAGTCCTTGAAGAGCAGGCAAAGGTGGTTGAGCACTCTAATTTGCTCTCGCATGCAGTGGTTGAAGATGAAGTATCACAAGCTATGGTGGGCGAAGATTGTCATGGTAAGTCATGTATAGTGGTTGAAGATGAAGTATCACAAGCTATGGTGGACGAAGATTGTCATGGTAAGTCATGTATAGAGTGTATGCCATTTGAAGGACCTACAGTAAAGGGTATGCTTGAGGAGCAGGTAGGCTTGGTTCTCCAAGAAGCAGTGGTAGTGGAAGACAGGTTGCCGAAGGTGGGTGTTATGCTATTGATGGACATGATTTTGAAAGTTTCTTTACAGGTAGTTTTGCACGGTTTGCAAAGCTCTAGTGATGAGAGGTATGCTATGGAAAGCTCTATAGCAGGTGAGACAATGATGGTGTATGGTGCAGATGATTCACAGGTTGGTTTATAGGCTTGTTTTGTATATGGATACAGATTGAAGGTCGATGTTATGTCAAGTTGCACGAGAGGTTGATTTTTGGGTTTACAGGTGCAAAAAATGGCTGATTATGCATGTACTAGAGACAGATGTCTATGTTCAATGCCATGTATTTGATCCTGGCGGAGTTTGCATCACAGTTGGGAGAGCTTATGACTTTCCATTTGATCCGGGGGGGCTTGAACACCTGCTAAAGTTTCTCTCTACCTATTTCTCTACTATCTATGAATATACTATTACAGTTCTCTTATTATACAGTCGGATATTATCTACATAGTGCTATCGTTGGGCATGAATGCTCAACGAGGGGTAGGCAATGATGGTGCAGCCAGGTTTGGTCGACCCAGGGAGAAACCAATAGCATGTATGTGGAAATCAGTAGCATGATAGGGGAATACTTGAACAGGTGCAGATTGAAGCCCTAAGTGGTGGTGCCATGGTGTATGCAGAATGGGTGTTAAAGTTGGGTGAGTTCAAAGTTTTTTGCGAGCTTGAAGGTCCGTATTTAGCAACTCTCCAATTGGGTGACTTGTCAATCATACCACTCTTGGTGTGTTGTTTTTGGTCCGGATTTTCTTCACCATGATGAAGATGCTGGCGAGCGGGGCAAAAAGAAGCTGCACATAAATGTTTTCAGGTCAACCATCGATGGGGTGGGACCGGTCTCCAAGCAAGATCTAAAATAAAAATATCTTTGAGCTATTAAAAGGGAAAGAAAGACGTCTGTCTGCTGTAGAAAGATGGCGCTACAGATATGAGGAAAGAACACCATCTGAAGGCTTGACATGGGAAGCGCCAGAAGGCTGGCCCTGAGCAGGAGTTTCCAAAACGAAGGTGGCACAGTTCTATGGTTAGGCCGAAGCCGCCAAGTGGTTGGATGCATGGGAGGCTCGACAGGTGGGAGGTAAGCATGGCGGGTTGCAGGCAAGGACCAGTTGATGCAGGCGGGTGGCTGCATAAGGGATACCCCCAAGGGTTTCCAGTGAGGTGGCAAGGGCCTGTGTATGGGAAGTTGGTTGCACAGGAGGGCTGCCAGTAGGCAGTGAGGGGCAACCACTAGTGCTCACAAGGAACTTTGGACGACTTACCATATGGATACTTTTGACACGTTAGGGCTTTAGCTAGATAGAAGTTGGAAAAACAACTCATGGAGTTAGCAAATGTGAGGTTTTCTAGTTTAATTACTAGATGCAACTAGCAAAGTGAAGGTTCTTATGAATTTGTTTATACTAGTATATTGTTTGCTACATGGAAGTAGCAATATCATAGGAGCTATGCAATTGCTAGATAGTAACGTTGTGTAGTTGCTACTTGGAAGTAGCAATTTATAGTTACTATATAGCAATTTTGGTTTTCCATATTCAATATACATTCGTAACAAAACCTAAGCATGTAGGAATATACCCCTTACGACTAGAACTAGGGCAATTAATATCTTTGATATCTTCAAAATTCTCTAAGTTCAAAAAATTGAAAGTATTTTTTCTTTAAAAACATAGAAAAGACTCTCAAGAGGAGCGTCGAATTTTAAACTCGTAGCTTTGTAGCATTACTGTGATAAAAGTCTAGTAAAAAAGAGGCTAGGCTTGGAGTTTAATACTTGCAGCTTTCTAGCTCTTGTGCATAGACAAATTAATGTCAGTGAAAGCCTTGGGGAGGTGTATGCTACAATGTGCAATCGTAGATCTCTCTCTCTCTCTCTCTCTCTCTCTCTCTCTCTCTCTCTCTCTCTCTCTCTCTCTCTCTCTCTCTCTCTCTCTCTCTCTCTCTCTCCATGTTCCTCAAAAAACCATTATGACAGCTTATCTCGCACTCTTAATTTGATACGTGTAATCGTAGACATCTCTCTCTCTCTCTCTCTCTCTCTCTCTCTCTCTCTCCATGTTCCTCTAGTAAAACCATTCTTTTATCTTATATTTCACTCTTAATTTGATATGCCCTCCCAAACCTTATTGTAGGCTCTTCATCCTCACGACGTCCCCCCCCCCCCCCCCCCCCCCCCCCCCCTCTCGAAAAAACACACACACACACACACATTGACTTAAAATGCTCAAGGATGCAAATTGTGTGCATCTCCTCTCATTTATCTTCACTACAAATTGTTGTAACATGAATCTGGCTCTCGCTCCTCCATTCTTGTCTTTTAGAGGTTTTAGTTGCCTATCAAGTGCTTAGTAGTGTGTGGCCTTTGTAGTGAGTGTGGTTTGTTATTATTCACTTGTAGGCAATGTGAGTCCATAGTTGGAATGACAAAAGAGATTTCCCTTCCAGGATCCTCGTAAGGAAGGCCAAGGGCCTTGAGACATAACCTTGAGACATAGCATTTGGTATTGAGAAGGGGTGAAAGGGCAAGGAGCTCAAGTAGCATAATCAATGGTTGTTAAAGACAACATTGTGTCATTGTATTATTCATGTTTTACTTAAACTTTTGCATGGGGTTGTTCATCCCTTTTTGGCTTCCACAGTCCCTAGAAGGTGGTATCAATGAATAAGGGGGGGGGGGGGGGGATTTCACTTTATCATTTCCTTTAGCTTAGTCCTTACCTCTCTCCATAATAGGGTTGCCCATTTCTCATTGAAGGGTTCATATGCTGGTTGGTTTTCTTGTGGTTGTGTAGTTTCCTTGTAAGAGTAGGATTGCTTTCTTGGCTTTCTCAGTGTTTAGTATATTGCGAGCATCATGTTCTACTTCTATATCTGACTCCATTGTCTCACTACCTTCAATGAAGGGAAGTAGACTCCCTCAAAAAGGTGGTAATTTATGAGACAACATAAGCGGAAGGAAGGTGCAATTCTTTTTTTAAAATCTATTGGAGGGTATGTAGTGCAATAGATCCACCATTTGTACTTAGCCCCATTCCTTCATACATATGCCCCAAGACTACTAGACACCATTCTCTCTCGGAAATACACCTATTATGATGTTGTTTTCACAGGATGGCACTCTAGGCATGTATTATTTTTGAAAAATATAACAGAGTGTAGAATGATCCTCTGCTTATGAGTTGCAATCTCCAATAGAAATGATTTCTTTTAGCATATAGCCAGAATGCAATATCCAAGGCTGTCTAAAAAGAGACCCATCATTTGGATCCAAATATATAAGCTTACATTTATTAAAGTACACTTGTTACTAACCTATCCTCAAAACAATGTTAGAGCAGGAGCTTTAAATGAAGCAAGTTGAGGGATTTATTTCTAGGGAACTATGATGCAAAATGGGAGGTAATCTTTGCGGTGGTTTCAAGTGGATGCTTGAGTTTACAAAGAGCATAACCTAATGATAGTAGCATGAGCGTGAGCCAAACTTCCATAAAGTATTTTCAATACAAAGATAAAGTCTTCCATAACTGTTAGCATACATATATTAAAGGAGAATAGAAGCCCAGAGGAAGGAAATTGCTTCCCTACCTCTCTATATGGATGTGTGGCCATTTTAAAAGAAAGGCTCACTTTATGGGTCCAAAGGAGAGGAGAGAAGGCCTTGAGGCACCTTGTGATTGATCAAAATGGATATGATGTATTTGATTCCATATTTGCTTCTTTGTATTACAATATTATGGACAATATGGAGGATTGTGCCAACTCTAAACTAACATAGAATCTCTCTACTATATTGAATCCACCGAAGGAAAGCCTTCAAATTGTAGCCCTAGCCTTGAGATTTAGACCGTCTACATTCCCTGTGCTCCATGACTACAACGACAAGCACAAAGAGATCTTTGCAACCTCAAGCACGTCTTGTATGTGTGTGTGTGTGTGTGTGTGTGTGTGTGTGTGAGAGAGAGAGAGAGAGAGAGAGAGAGAGAGAGAGAGAGAGAGAGAGAGAGAGAGAGAGAGAGAGAGAGAGAGAGAGAGAGAGAGAGAGAGAGAGAGAGCAGTTAGACCTTTTCCATGCATGTGTGTCATTAGCTCTTCCGTATTATGACATCAAATTCAACATTTTATGACACCAAGAAGAGATCCATTCTCTCTCAAGTCCGTTTATAGGTGGGATGATTTCATATAGAATTCAAGTTCATAATCACCCACAAAGGCATTGGACGATTGAAGCACCAATAAACGTGCAAGTCAGGGCCATTAGGTCCTTGTGCTCACTACGAACATCTACCATTGTCCCTCATCTTTGCCTGTTGGGACCTACATCGTCCATCATAGAAACCTCGTCATTTTAACTCCCCGACTTATGCTATTCTCATTTCTCAATAAGAGAATCATTTAATGTATAAAGTAATCACCCTTCCCTTTCAATTTTTGACGTTGTTCTATGCCTGCTCCATATCTACGCTTCACAACATAACGTCGGCCTACCGACTGTTAGCAGTAAGCTAACTCGCATACCATTTTTTGGAGCTCTCATTGTAAAAATATTTATTATTTTGATGAGTCGGGAATATTGTAACTCCTATTTTCTAGATAAATATTGTAATTGATGAGCTGGGCCTACAAGCTTCCAGATTGTACCAACCTTTCTTTAGTTAGAGCTCCCCGATTATTAGTTTTGACCACCAAAAACCTTGGCTAAGGTATAAAAGCCAATTTTTGTAAATTTCTCATAAGTTTTGGATAATAAAATACAGTGTGAGCTAACATCGTTCACTTCTCTCCTTCTCACGCTTCCTACTCCCTCCTCGATTGTCACATTGCAATCGCGTCTGTTGCGTTGCAACCGCAAGTAAGAGCTCTACGCATTGACGTAAGCATTTCACGGTATTTCGTAGCTTTTGGTGTCGCCGACTAATCTCATCATAAGTAGGAATTTACACTTCAAAAAAAGAAAATAAAATTTACACCATTCTTCCTCACATTCGTTCAACAAAATCTGCAAAACAGGCTTGGGATATTCTAGTAGGTCTTTATGCAAACCGCAATGAGGCTAAAATTGCTTTGCTGCATAAAGAGCTGGAGTCAAAGATTATGCATGAGGAAGATGATATGGACACTTTTCTTGCTGGTGTCAAGGATATCAATGAGCAACTTATTTCTGCAGGTGAAGTCATTTCAGACAATTCCCTTGTGCAGACTGTTCTTGATGCCTTACCAGATTCTTACCAGACTTTTGCTAGAACTTGGAGACTTATGACAGAAGAAAATCCTGAAGTTGTCAAGTTTGATGCATTATGCACATTGTTGTTGCAAGAGTCACTTTCCAGAAAAAACAGGAATAGGCAGCGTGCAGTTGAACATGCTTTCATTGCTTCTCAAAGAAAGGGTGGTAACAGCAATGCAGCCACTTCTTATGGTTCTGCTGCGAGTGGCAAAAGTTTTGTTCCTAATGCTTCTGTTGGCAGCAATTTGTCTAGAAATTCTGGTGATAAGGGCAAAAAGAAGATGCGTTGCCATTATTGTAAAGCTAATGATCACTTGATCAAGTCGTGTCCTAAGTTGAAGGACAAAGAGTCTAAGGGTGGTTCCACTGCAAATGCTGGTTCCACTACAAATGCATCCATTGTTGAGTCTTCTGCGAAAGGAGACTGTGATGCTGATGTTGATGTTGATGTTGATGCAGAATGGGCTTTTAGCGCAGAGTGCACTTACAATCCTGTTGTCCATGATGCATGCTTGTCAGTTGCTGTAGACTCACATGTGTGGTATTTCGACAGTGGTGCTACAAAGCACATTATCTCACATCGTGAATTGTTCACCTCTCTCGAGTCTGTCCCTCATGGGAATTCAGTCACTTGTGCCAACAATGCCTCTTATCTGGTTCAGGGAGTTGGAAAGATTGTGCTTACTGCTGCAAATGGCAGTTCTTTCACACTTGTTGATGCACTTTATGTACCTAGGATCATGCTGAATTTAAAGCTGATTTAAATGCTACTTTCAAGATGAAAGATTTGGGGTTGTTGCATCATTACTTGGGTATACAGTTTAAGCGGAGTGATGCTGGTATTGCCTTGTGTCAGAAAAGTTACATAGAGACATTACTATGTAAGTTTGGACTTGAGGATTGCAAACCTATTGCACACAGGTGTAGATCTTGTTGGCATGGCCTCCCTTGGGTTGCGCCTCCCAAAACTCTAGTGCATCATGTAAATGTGGAAGGCGACATTGTTTGGCTCTTCCTTTGAGTTGACAGGAGGTAGAGCACTGAAGAGGTACAACAACGAGGAGTGTTTGAGGGAGTCAATAGCAGTTATACGAGAGTTTGGAGCTATAACATGTGTATGTGTATGTGTGTGTGTGTGTGTGTGTGTGTGTGTGAGAGAGAGAGAGAGAGAGAGAGAGAGAGAGAGAGAGAGAGAGAGAGAGAGAGAGAGAGAGAGAGAGGGGGGGGGGGGGGGGGGGGGGGGAGGTTATGTTTTTGCATGCTTGATTTAGGAGAGTACCAACAGAAGCGAGGATATGCAAGTTACGTCATATAGAGCCAGAGCCGCCAGAGTTACATCACATTGTCATTGTGTGGTATACTATGAGATACGATGGACCTTTCACTGTCTATTTAGAGAGGTCTTTGGACCGTTGGCTAGAGTCATGAGTTATTAGGATCATAGATCTCTCTCTCTCTCTCTCTGTGTGTGTGTGTGTGTGTGTGTGTGTGTCTCTTTGTCTCTCTCTATCTCTCACATTCACTAATAGCCTAGCTGATGTCACCCCATAGAGTTTTAACCAAAAAGCCAGCTTCTTGGAAAAGGCTAAGTTTTCTTTGTGGAGAAAAGTTTTACCCTCTCTGCTGCTCATGGTCATCATGCATAGAAAGTAAAGGGCACTAGCTTCCTCTCGTTCTCCTCTCTTATTCTCCTCGCCTTGTGTTGGAGTTCAACTTATCGATTTTTGAACCCGTGCGTCAAAGTTCACGGAACATGCATCTTGTAGGGAAGCAATCAGTTGTATCTAAAACACTATGCATGAGTGCATCAATCCATTGTTGTTGGTCAGGTCATGGATAGGATGTGTTCACCAGTTCTTTATCTTGGAGTATTGGACGTGATGTTCACAAATGGGCATTCTCGGTGGTCTGCAATTCAATTTTCTGAAGGCAACCGATGCTCAAGATGGAATTCTTTTAAGGTAAAAACTTGAGAATAGCAAAATCAGGGTATACCCAATAGTCGATTGCTACTGGGGTGTCCATGGTAGCTTCTTCATTGACTTCGTCTCACTATTTCTGTACACTATGAGTTGCAAAGAGGGTGTTAGAGGTATGGCATCTCAAGTAAATTGCCCGATATAAACCCATTATTTATTTGGCCTTTTAGGGTTTTATTTTACTTATTTGTGGGTATGGAATCAAAGTCTGAAGTTGTGGCATAGGTAGCCCAAGATTTTTCACCCAAGCATATCGTTCCTCACTTGCAACCACACATCAATGCTAAATTCTGTCCACAAATTTCTATGGCATGGCCAACCAAGCAAGACTAGTTTGGTTTCTCTTATCTTTGGAAGTTATTGTGACACGTCCGACAAAAAAAAACCCTGCTTAGAATCTTAGAAGGTAATGCTAGTGCTCGAAAAAAATGTTTTTCCAAAACCAAAAGATGGGAAACAATAGCGGTAAGTTGACTAAATTTAAAGGTTTTCTCACCTTCAAATTCAAATTTAGAGGTCAATCTCAAAATTTATAGGGGGATTACACTAATCCTAGGCTATGGAACTTCAACCTAGAGCGTAGGAGGACATTGGCCGGACACACTTCAACTTCACTTGCGAATCTGTGATAGTGGCCGGACAGACTTATCAAGAAGTGTGAAACCTACAGAGCTTAACACTGAAGCTCTGAATTGAAGATTGAGCAGTGTGGCAGACTGCTACGCTTTGAATCTCCCGACTCCCGTGATGCAGGTCAGCAAGCCGCAAGTTATGAGGTGTTTTCGATTTTGCATCAATACCATCTTTGGCAAGGTTGACGTTACTGTTACTGTGTGAGTACCCTTCTCTCCTAGCTTTGCCTTTGTTTCCTTTGTTTGCCCTTAGGAAATCACATGTAGTTGTTGACGTGGAGCGAGTGTATTGTAGCATATGCTCCCCATGGCTGGTGCAAGGAAGCTTTGGGATGTTTTAATCCACCGTGACAGCCTGCATCACAATCATGGATGTCATCATCTTGCGGGAATCATGCATTGTCATGTCCACAGAGATAATGGGAGCAAAGAGCGCCATTACGATGCTCTGGACCTCATCCATGGTGATTAAGCCCTTGCTTTCTTTGTTGAGTAGGGCATGAAGAAGTCATCTTTGGGAGTATTATCCTGCATCATGGCTTGCTTGCGCTTGGCAATTTATGCTAGTCGCAAGGGCATCCATCCGATGCTAGAGATAACGCATGTGCCACTCTGTAAGTATGTCAAGCCATGACAGGCAGGAAATGAAGTCAGTGACGAACGGGAAAGCCACTTGCTCCATGTCCTTGACAAGCTGCGGCAGAACCTGAACTCCTTTGTCGCGTTCGATGGCACGATCCCAGGAGTAGACAAGGCGGCTCATGACCTTGGTGGGCATTTCAGCAACGCGGGAGTTGATGTTAACACGGGTGGTGCCGCTGCGGGAGAGGACGACCATCTTGTGCAAGAGATAACGCCAAGCTCTGGTGCTGATCGATGATGGAATCATTCAGATAAAACAAGCCCCATGCATTCCTTTACTTTGAAGGTTGATTTGTGTTGCAGTTAAACGATGCTTTCGAGTTTGGTTGACATTATTACATTCAAGTTCTTAGCAATTCCTTTTGGTTAACTGCCACATAGTCAACTTTTAGTCTCTGTTAAATGAGAGTTTACTCAATTGTGATCTCAGGTTGCCTCAAACATAATGAGCAATCCCTAAATTGTGCAGGTAACGAATTCAATCGGAGATCTATGTTTAAAGTCACCTTCAAAAGTGAACCCAGACACATTGCCAGATAATTTTCGAATGACTCAGCCTCTGACACGACCTGTACTGTCAGCTGAACCGACAATAAATGTCTGGAGGCTTCATCCACATGACAGGTTTTACATGTTTGCTTCTGATGGGCTATGGGATCTTTTGAGCAATGACGCTGCTTGTGAGATTGTGGAGAAATATCCAAGATCGGTAGGCTATTGTCACTTTTTTCTGTTGTTGTGTTAACAATAAACCTAGCAGCTTCTACCAATTAGGAGGGAAAGATGGAAACGATACGTAGGAGCTTTTAATTTCTTGCGCATATAAGTATATATTTTCACAAATTCGAAGGGCCCTGGCATAGCTTGGTTTATAATCATATATAATAATAGCTTTGTCATGGTGATGCATGGCTCTCTGTATGCAACGAATTGTCTTTACAGATTATATGATGACATTAATATTCACTTCGAATGCAAAAGCCACGAAAGTAAGGCAATGATTGAGTTTGACAATAGATTGTGTGATTGAGTCTGAGGGTGTACACAATGAATTCTGAGGCTTACCTTCGACATAATTTAACTACATCATATATAGTAAGATGTAACCATGAGGAGATGCCTCTTCCTTATGAAACTACTCCTCAATTACATTAGATCAGACAAGGCCATGCAGAATTCACATTGTGAAGTTTTCGTCCGAGTTACGACGAGTTGATATTGTGCTAATTCTTTCTATCTTTTGTGGTGTGTATGCCCTATCAACTACCTCATTTTTGTGCTAATTTTTCCGATTTAATGCTTCTTTTAGTGCTAGGCTTCATTATGGCTGAGTCTGCCCTTGATCTCCGGAGTCATGACAGAAACTCAGCACGCTGAACTTTGTGTTGATGTATGCTCATGTGTGTGTGTTTGTGTGTGTGTGTGTGTTGTGTTGGGGAGCATATGTTAGTACCTAGTTCTACACCCACTATTGGGCATTGACGACGTTAGTGGGGATGTCATGGTATTTATTCAATACTATGCATGATGGAGCTGATGGTTATATTGTCTTGTGGGTGACTACCATGTGTCTATACCTTGCACTTTCCTTCAAGGGTGAATTTGGTCTTATCCTGGATTCATCTATGTATATATTATTAGGAGGTCATAACAGTTCGTCAAATCAAATGGCACATAATACCTCATTGATATGTGGAACATTATTCCTGTATATGTACTAGAAGTGGCATACGATTGTAAATGCTTCCCGTGACTCCATAACCTAGCTTAAGTTAAGGTGACATTTTCCTTTGACGTGCTTGTTTCAAATCAAGCATAACTCACGTAGCAATTGTTAAATTCTTAAGTGAATTACAAGGCTTGATTGTATGTGGTTTGTTTTTAAAGTTCTTATGTACATAAATAATCATGCATTCTCTACGCTGTGTTTATTTGATTGCTTATATATATAGATGCAGGGTTGTAAGAGTGCAAGAATGAGTGTGAAGTGCTGAGCGAAGAAACATGGTGAAGCTGGATTTGGAGTACTCGCGTAAGTCATTGCTCAAGTATAGACCGTGACAAATTGTACCGAGGACAAGGGTAACCCCTTGTGGCTTGATCTTGGAGCAGCAGGTGGAACTTGCAGCTTACATGGTGGGTTGATGTATGCGATGGGGATATTTCTTGCAGATCTATACTATTGCCTGTGGGCAGTCGTGTTGGATTGATGTTTACTGTATGAGGACTATTTTGTAAAGTCAAAGGCTTTGCAAGGCGATTGTGAACCAGGCACAATACATCTGGCTATAGTTTTGTGTGGGTGTGTAGGGTTTCGGGTTACTTGAGAGTCAAGTCTCTTGCTATGGATTGTTCCAAATGCCGTGGGTTCATTGATTATTGAAAGTCCATATCAGGTATAAGTAGGTTGAGGTAATTTTGGGGGACACGCTGAGTAGGGCTACGACTTTCCGTCTTGAAGCTACTAGATGAATTACTATTTTACATATTCGAGTTGCTAGATGTATTACTAGTTTCATAATACATCTCAAACTAGCAAGTGAGCTTGACTCTCTTGATTCATCTAGAAATTATCTTACCATATAGGTACTCAACTTACTATATGGTAAGAGGATTGCTACTTGAAGCATCTAGGAGTTCTCTCACACTTACTAGTTTGCACTTTTGCTAGATGTGTGTATTGAAACTAGTAAAATATCTAGCAATTATATATTTTTTGCCATATGGTAAGCCGTCCAAAGCTCCTTGTGGCTATTGCTAGTGGCCAGAGAAGAGTAAAGGGAGGGCCAAGTTGCAAGGGTTGGCCGCCAAAACCAAAGAGAGGAGAGCGACTTGTGGAACCAATCCATGAGAAGGAGGAATGGTTTGTAGTTTAAGGGGCGACCCTTGGGGGTTTGCAAGGTCTGGCAAAGAGTAGGGGCTGGTCGTATGGTGAGGATGTCCGAGGAATGTCAAGCACAGGCAGGGAACTGTAAATGCTAGGAGATGAGCTGCACTAGGAGCACTATATGTAGAGGTGCCAAGAGAGGAGCTTTGTCAGGACCGTAGCTTGCAGGTTGGTGGGCTTTTCCATCGAGAAGAAGCAAAGGAGACCTTTATCCATGGACAAGGTAGAGCCACTAGTTGCAATGAAGAGAGAAGCGGTTGGTTGCGTGTAAGGTGAACACTGCAAAGAGGGCACCATGTGCAATTAATTCACCAAGGCAAGAGCGCGAAAGGAGGGTTTCCATGCCATTGATGGGAGCGATCATGGCTGCGGCGAGTTAGGGAATAAATGCCCATACTATATACACTTTCTATTAAGGATTTTCCGGGATATTTGCTTGCTCTACTCTCAAATTCACGTCATCTTTCTCTTGTGTCTACTGGTGTATTAAATGTGTGAGTGGCTGGGTGTCCCCTATGAGAATGTATTGTATGCTAGTGATCTCCATATGTCTGAAGGTTTCGGGGTTGTTGGTCTATGATTAAAGGTGCTCTGAGGGGTTAAGAATGAAATTCATGATTGCTTGCTTTGCGATCAAGTGTGTGCAATTAGGAATGGCTGTGAACAGGCTTGGACATTGAATGTTTGCAGATTGGGATTCTAGGTGTGTGTTTACTAGGGGATAGGGGTGCTATGAGATCACTGGGCTATAGAGAGGCATTCACTGAGTGTGATGGTGGTTTTTCCATTCTCCCTATCCAATGTCATGAACTTTAAGGTTTGAGGGTAACTGCAACTTGTAAGCTTGGTCACTTACAACCTTTACAATCTCATAAGGTCCACAGTATCTTGGACTAGGCTTCTTGAACTTTCCCAAGGATAGATTACTCCGCTTGGGTTTAACGCTAAGAAATACCTTATCCCCTAACTTAAAAGTTCTTTCAGATCTTTTCTTGTCTGGATAATGTTTATGTCCGTCCTGAGCTGCTTGAATATCCTTGCGAATTGCTTTAGTCTATGCTTTCATGTCTTTTAACATTTTCTTTGAGGCCTCCACTTTAATAGTTGGATCAGAAAAGTTCAGTGGAGCTATACACTCTTGTCCATAGAGTGCCTTGAATGGTGATATTCCTATGCTTCTATGATCGAAAGAATTATAAGCATATTCTACTAAAGGAAGATGTTGAATCCATTTCCTTGGCTCTTGTGAACAGTAAGATCTAAGAATATCTTCGATTACTTGGTTTACCCTTTCCGTCTACTCGTCGATCTGAGGATGATATGTTGTACTGAAGCATAACTGAGTTCCATTTGCTTGAAAAAGAGAAGTCCAAAACTTCGAAGTAAACTTCACATCTCTATCACTGACGATTTTTCTCGGTAACCCGTGAAGTCTAAAGATTTCCTTGATGAAATTCCTACTTATGTCAGAAGCACTGTTGGTTGTCTTGATAGGTATCAAGTGAGCCACCTTAGTGAGCATATTGACAACCACAAATACAAAATCGTAGCCTCCAACAGAAGGTAATCCGGTGACAAAATCCATACTGATACACTCCCATTTCATTTGAGGTATATCAAGAGGTTTGAGTTGCCCGGGAAGCTTGATTCGTTTTGCTTTAATTTTTGACAAAATGAACACTGCTTTACATAACGAAGAACATCGCTTTCATTGCTGGCCAAAAATAACTTCTTTTGACTAGGTTCAAGGTCTTGTTGAATCTGCACTAACAGTCGTTGATACTATGGGTCATTTGAAGAATCTTCTCTAATTCTTTCTAGAATAGGATTATTGGGTATAGAGATAGCATTGAGGAAAGACTTATGACTGACTCTATCTGCAACTACATTGTATTTTTCAAGTCGGTATTTGATATCAAAATCGTACTCCTCTATCTCATGTTGAGGTTGGGTTGCGTAAAGATCCACTTTAAGCTCTTGTGGTCGGTAACTAACTAAAATTTGTGACTCAAAAGATAATGTCCCCATAGCGTGAGTCGGATAATTCTTCTCATGATCTCTGAGCTTGCGAGAGGTAAAAGCTATCGGTCTCCCTTCTTGAGTAAGAACTCCTCCTAAGGCAAGATTGTTGGCGTCGATCACAACTTCAAAATCCTTACTGAAATTTGGAAGCTTTAAAACAGGAGAAGACACTAAATATCTCTTTAACTCTGCAAAACTAGCTTCGTGCTCTATTTTCCAATCGATTCACATTCCTTTCTTTAGAAGTCCTACCAAAGGTGCTACAATGAGAGCATAATCTCTGACAAAAATTATGTACCACCCTGTAATTCCAAGAAATCCTCTGACTTCATTGAAAAAAGAAGACTGAGGCCAATCCACTATATCCTTGATCTTCTCGGGGTCAACTGAAATTCCATCGGCGGATATGATGAAACCTAAATAACTAGCTTGGGGAGTACAGAAAGTACACTTGCTTTCCTTAGCATAAAGCTGATGCTGACGTAGAATTTCTAACACTTTCCGGACATGTTCTTCATGCTCTGCTTTGTCTTTAGAGTAAACCAAGATAGCATCAAAAAAGACTAGGAAAAAGTCATCCAAGTAAGGTCTAAAGATATCTTGCATTAGTCAATTGAAGCTTGCAGGTGCATTTGTGAGACCAAAGGACATAACTGTGAATTCATAATGCCCATACCTAGTATTAAAATCTGTCTTTGGTATGTCTGATTCTTTGATTCTTATCTGATAATATCCTGATTGAAGATCAATCTTTGAAAAGATCTTGGATACATGGAGTCTATCCAACAATTCATCAATTCTTGGAATTGGATACTTGTTCTTGACAGTCACTTGGTCAAGTCACTTGTTCTTGACAGTCACTTGGTCAAGTCCATGATAATCTATGCATAGTTGCAAAGATCCATCCTTCTTCTTTTGAAAAAGAACTGGTGCACCCCAAGGAGAAGTACTAGGTCTAATGAACCCTTGCTTGATCAGTTGCCTAAGCTGTTCTTTAAGTTCTATAGATTATGGTAACGACATCTTGTACGGTCTCTTAGAAACAGGTTCACACCCTGGTATAGTTTCTATTTCATGGTCTACCTCACGATACGATGGCAAATTGGTCAAATCTTATGGGAAAACATCGGCATATTCTTTCAACCATTTTAGGTGAAAGTTTGAATCTGATTGTTCCACCTTGTTAAGATTCACAGCATAAATTTGTTGTCCCTTCTTAAGTCTCTTAGAAGTCTATTGGCTTTAACTAAATGAGCCTTGGGCATCCCATTTTTCCCTTGAACTAGAACTTCATTCCCAAGGTTATCTATGAACATAAATTTTCCCTGAGCACAATGAATATGGACTTGGTTCTTTTTCAACCAGTCCATTCCTAAAATTTCGTCATAAATTCCTAAAGATAAAGTACGAAACTAGCCATAAGTAGGATAACCCCCTAATTCAAAATCTACGAAGCCTGCGGAATGTTGAGATAACACTTCCTTCCCATTAGCTAGTTCTACTACTAGTCTACTTGCAGGATACTGGCTTAGCTTTAACTTTCTCATGCATCTAGGAGATAGAAATGAATGTGTACTTCCGCAGTCTATGAGGAATTCAACTTTATCACCTTGGCACGTTCTAGGAGCTTGAATTATGGCATATTGCTGGAAAGCACCAGGATTATCTATGGCAGCATGCAACACTGCCCTTTTGTCTACTTCATCTCCTACAGTCGGTTGTCCAACTGCAGCATTTGCCCTCGCAACTGCACCCTGTCCTCGTCCTCTGCCTCCTTTTCCTTTTCCTCCATGATTATTCGGTTGACCTCTTCCATTGGCATTGAGAGGTATTGCATTTTCACCGGATGCACGAGTCTTCTTGGGACATTTATTTCTTTAATGACCGTACTCTTGGCATTCATAGCAGCACACATTGGGAAATTCGGTAGCAGTTAAAGTAGCTACCACGGGATGATTCTGATAAGCAAGGTTTACTGGTCTGTTATCCTAATTATTTGTTTTGGCCCTCTTTGCTAAGTAATTTCTTCTACCTTGAGCAACTTTCATGATTTCCACAGCTAACGACTTGACTCTTAACAAAGCATCTTGTAGTGTTGTCGGTCTAAGAGCTTCCAACCTACTGTTTAATGGTTCTATGAGGCCTTGGAAGAACTTCAGATTCACGAACTTGAAGTAATACTCCTCTACAGTCAAGGATAGTTGCTTGAGTGAGAAAAATTCGTTCATCTTGATGGCCCTATGACCTGGCAGTAAGTAGCATTCGATCATCGCAATCTTAATTTCTTCCCATATTTGAGAAGATCCAACAATGTCGGAGTCCTAGCAATGTTGTTTCCACCATATTTTGACGTCTAAAGAATTCACATGAGAATGCTAAGAGAGTTATCACAACAAAGATGTACCCAAAAGAGTACCACTTTCCATGAAAGTAACTTGCTGACATAACTCATGAGCCAAGTTTAAGTCCTTTACTTGTTCTCAAATTTCTTTAGTAAACAACCCCACTATAACTAGTGTTCAAGGTTGAGAACCTGACTTATACATGAAGAGACCAAACCTAGTTGCAACATGCTTTAACTTAAGGTAATCAAACTCCACGTAGAGTAATAAATGCTTACTAATTGAATTTCTTGGTGCTAATCTAAGCACTTTTCATATCTTTTAGCACAAGATTACACTTTGTAATCTGCCTATCCCCTTGGATAATTGACACTACTGAGGTGTTTTTTCCAACGGTTTACAGACAATCTTCCCAGAGGAGTGGTAAACGAGGATCACAATATCGTACAACATTGCTGAGGAATCAACAATGTCCTGAATAACCATCGTGATTAGCTTGAAAGATCCACAAGCACACAAACCGAGCCATGACCTCTATTGGTGATTGGTAGACCCAAAAGTAATCTCATATAGATAATGTACATGGAGTGCAAAATTCTTCATAAGCAACTAATGTGATGAATATGTATGCTGCTCCAAATCAGTCTCTGCTAAACACTAGGGCCTATAACACCTA
Source organism: Adiantum capillus-veneris (assembly GCF_014529385.1). Classification (NCBI taxonomy): domain Eukaryota; kingdom Viridiplantae; phylum Streptophyta; class Polypodiopsida; order Polypodiales; family Pteridaceae; genus Adiantum; species Adiantum capillus-veneris. The sequence continues at coordinate 73,021,944 of NC_140945.1, forward strand.
GTGTGCATGCATTTAACAAAAAACATATCTGAACTTGTATATCCATGATCATCTTTGCCAAAACTTATGGTGAATGTGATGCTCATAGCACACATTAAAGAGGAATGTAAATAGTTCTAAAAAGAAACTAAATACTTTTAGCTGCAATCATTTGCAAGCCTTGCTGAAATGTTTGAACCATAATAGAAGGTGAAATAGTAATCACTTCTAGGTACAAACAATGAAACCTTTTCATTAACAACTCATAGCCTTGCTGTATGAATAAACAACAATCTGTAATGTTGTTTAGCTACACTTGTACCTTAACAAGTCATTCTAAGTATCCAACAATTTCTAGCCACCAAAATTGCTCTTGATACGTCGTGCTGACAATGGTCTAAAAAATAGATTTGACCAGCACCTAGGGACTTTGTCGTGACACAAAATTGAAATAGTGGGTGCCGGTGTCACTCACAGAGACTCATATTTGCCACATGTGGAATATGTCTCATGTAAGGGTGTCTGAAAAAAGAATATCCTTCAAGTAAGAGATGTACTTGTGTGTGGAGATAATTGCAAACACTCTATAAAGGAAGTGAGAGGGACCCTCATTAGCCTTGATCCACACTCGCTAAACCAAACTCCTTGAGTTCCTAGACCATGTCATATCCCATGTGACAACATGTGCCAAATAAACCCTACAAGTAGGTCTGTAACTGCATACTGCAGAAACTTATTTTGGTCATTTTGCTGAAGAGCATGGATGACAACATAGTGTATGCATCCCAAAAGAAAAAAATCCAAATCAGATGCATACATGTAGGTGAAACATAGTGTTCACTTATCCAGAGTAAAAGGCCCCTGCCCAAATTTCCCACCGGCAGAGGCCGAGGAACACTAATGGAAAACTAGTTAAATACAAGTAGTATTGCATATGTAACCTTGGGTGTTGCCTTTGCAATCCATACCCCTTGGTAAAAATGAACATTATGAAATACCTTGGCATTAGGCAAAATTTGGACTCACAAAGGGGCCCTTTAAGGAGTTTGACTTTACCTCTCTCTATCAAAACGGGCGCATGGATAAATTTTTGCAAACAAACTCCAAAGTTGGCGGAGGTTTGACAGTTAGAATGTCCTCTTCAAGCTCTATCTACTGATATATAGCACGCCATGAGATTCCTCATATTTTATAAGATTCTTTTTTGGATTCACCTATGTTTTCGAAATCTAAGTGAATCCAAAAAAGAATCTTCTAAAATATGAGGAATCTCATGGCGTGCTATATATCAGTAGATAGAGCTTGAAGAGGAAATTCTAACTGTCAAACCTCCGTCAACTTTGGAGTTTGTTTGCAAAAATTTATCCATGCGCCCGTTTTGGTAGAGAGAGGTAAAGTCAAACTCCTTAAAGGGCCCCTTTGTGAGTCCAAATTTCGCCTAATGGTTAAACTATGTAAGAGAACTTCTCAACTAGAAACTGGCCCTTGGCGTATGTCCGTGACCCCCCTTGGGTTTGCCCGTGGTATTACACTACCCCTTGGGAGTCGGTGGACTTATTTCCTTGAAAATGCAAGTGTGAAGGTTCCAAGAATGGATCATCCACTCTTAGTAAGTGATTTAGTAATCACAAGCCGGATTGTATCCCAAAACTGTACTCATATAGGCACTCTTAGTGCTAAGAGAAGCTCCATTGAAATTGGACACCGAAAAATCCATAATCGTGGTTTTTTGTGAACAGGCGTGCTGTCAAAATGCTGGCTTTACCCACACACCTTGGTAGAGATAAGCCTTGATGAATTTAAGACGTTCAAAAACTCAACTTGACTGTCACACATAAAGTGTGTAGTGCTAAAATAATGCTCAAAAAATCACTAATGGCAAGACCCTTGCTTGTCGATTATAAGCGATGTGTACTCAAGTTAATAGAGTTGGTCGATTTTGAAAGCAATCACTAATGGATTACAAAAAGATGGCTCTTAGCCATTCACAAAATAAGTGACAATAGAGGACTCTTAGCCCTGCCTGTGACCGTATTGACATAGAAAGATGTCAATGAAGGCACGCCTAGCTTCATTTCACCTTTTCCACAAAGAAGTTGGAAAAAGAGAGAGAGAGAGAGAGAGAGAGAGAGAGAGAGAGAGAGAGAGAGAGAGAGAGAGAGAGAGAATGCTGGGTTGAGAAAAAACCCTTATTCAAATGTGTTGTATGCCCATGCATATGATCCCATGCAGACCATGTTTGTGTCATAGCTTATCCTATAAGCGTACAACAACACGCCCTCGTAGAGAGAGGCCGAGCTTATCCTATAAGCGTATAGTTGTGTACTTGTACCACGCCCTCGTAGAGAGAGGTACCATAAGTGAAATCTTATCCCACTAACTTTGTAGGTGATCGTGACTGTATCACGACAACTTTAAATATGGCACTTTGCCTGTGAATAACATAAAAAATGTGTTAAAATATGAGCGACGTACCTTGTTCTTGACAGAATATTTAGTGCTATTGTGGAAGCGTATGTAATGATGGTTGTTGTACAGACATCGTACTAGTATGCCATGCATACAAAGAAAAATATAGAATAATAATACCTTGGCTTCCATAATAGCCTCAACCATGTGAGCTGTTGGGTATAGGTGCCGTGCACGATTACATTGGAATGGATACATCATAGTGCAGCATTGCCAAGACCTTATATCCACGGAGTGGTAAAGATGTGTGCCATTATCATTGATCTATATTCAATTGATAATACTTGGGCACATAATTAAGAGAAGATGTGCTTCACATGAAGACAGGAAAAACACTTTGATGTGTACACTAGCTTTGTATGGAGTCTACCCAAGCACTTTGATTTTCACAGCAGCAGAGCAGAGAGATCTTGTCCAAAATGAAAAGTAAAACATAGACAAAAAACAAACATAACTTGAAATGGACTAACCTTGTCGCTCACTTGTGGGTAGGTTTCTGGTAGTGCACTCAAATCCGACTCATAGCCATACATGCGAATGACCTGAGGGCTATCGGATGTCTTGCACATGCCTTCTTGGCTTGGTTTTATCCAATCTGTGAGAAAACATGCAAACATGCTGCACAGACTTCCAAGTTCATATGCTGATAGCATATTCTAAACTTTGAAAACTGCTATGTAGTATGTCGTAGAGTGAAGCCTTGCTTCCCATAGAGTTTTGGTGCAGAGCTAATAGATACTCTTGCCAAGTTACAATGGCATAGCAAAAGAAAGTCAGCCGTGTCGAGTGCTCATAGATAATCGACCTTGTCGAATTGTATACTGTAATGAAAAACAAAAAAAATACTTGCAAGAGATGCACCTCATATCTGCTTGACTTGATTAAGCTACTTGATAGACAGGTTTGACTTGTCCTCCATGGAGTATTGTGGACTTCCTTCAAGTGCATCAATCCCATAGGCAATATTAGGGTCTAACTCATACTCGCAATCCACACAAGCAATAGATGACTCAAAAACCACTTGATTCAATAAGTGATTCTCGGATGTGGGGGTTGCAGTCCTAGCGTTGGAGGTGATAATGGTATTGTTTGCACAACATTTTGGGCCCTAGGGACCATGTGTTGTGAAGGTTGTTCAAGAGGTGGGGAAGACATCAATGCAAGCACTCGAGGTGTGTCCGTCCATGCTAAGGTTGGTCTATTGGTCATCGTGCATTTAAATATTATGCAATCCTTGGCCTGGTGACCAAACCTTCCACATGCATTGCAATTCCCATTAAATTTTACTCTAAACATAGGGAATTCACTCATACTATGTGGACCATAGAAAACTGATCACCATTGTTGATCCCTTCTTGGATACATATGATTGTTTTGTGAAGCACAATTGTCTTTAAGGCTTTCTTGAATGGCCTTTGTGAGATCTGCTAAAGTCATCTCAGATATCTTTCGCTCTTTAGCAATAGGCTTTATGTTCATTGGCTCATGCCCCAATGCTTGTGAGCTACTAGATTTAGACTCAACAAACACTCTTTCTCCTTGAATCATTAAGTTGTCCTCCAACTGGATGGCATTGGTGGTGACTGTTTCCAAGGTGGTGATACCTCTGGTGACTAGGCCATTGTAGATATCCTCATGTCGTAGTCCCCTAATGAATCTATCAAGAAATTGGTTATTATTGAAGTGACCATTTGGATTACAATGATAATTCAAATGCTTCAAGCTACTAATAATGTCTCTCATGGACTCCCCTTCCTCTCGTTGAGATTTTTGGAGTTGAGATGCTACACCCCAAAGTACTCGCTCTTGTATGTACTCTTTCAAGAATAGTCTCCTAAGAGTAGGGTAAATCATTTTTTCTTCCACCCTTAGAATTCTATACAAATCCCCAACCTGCCCACTCAAGGTCAGGCTTAAAGCATTACTCTTATGCAAGTCATTGTGTTCTCCTAGGGATTCGCATATATGTTCAGATACTTTGATATGCTTCCTCACATCCACGTCTTTACTAAATTTTTGTGTGAGCTTGGCTATTCATACTACCTTACTTCTAGGCTTTCTATCAGGCGTGTTACACATATTTTTAGCAATGGATCAACCAATAGCTTGAGCAAATGCTGTCAAGTCACCCAGTGAGCAGATATCGTGGGGACAGGTGCTCTCAGGACTGCCTGCGGGATGGGGGTTGGCATCGAGCTTAGTGTATAGACAACCCTTGGGTTCCAGGTTGGGTACAATTTTGTTCCATGTGGTGGCCCGAAGTTCATATGTGTGGCCCTGGGCATAGTAGACGTGGGATGTGACATGCTAATGGTAGCTGGTATGGATGTTGTGGTCATGGAGCATAAGTTGTTGAAAAAATGGGAGGGGTAGGAGCTTCATGAGCAGGAGGGCCTCTAGGTTCATATGATTGATACACACTTGTAGGTACTATTGTAGGCATTGGGCCACCATGTAGTGGTGCTTTACTAATAAATAAGGTCAATGGCATGTTTTTTTTCATGCCCATCACTGGGGTAGGCATGGTAGTCATGGTTTCATAAAGACAAAGATGAGCTAAACTTGGAAAGGTAAAGATAACCCTTGTGGGTCAGATGTACTGAGACCCCTGGCAAAAAAACATATGGAGGATCTATCGGGCTTACCGAGGGAGTCTCCATCTGTGATAAAGTTGATTGCTTAGCCTTCCCTGTATCCAAGAATCTCATGAGACCTATTGAAGGCGTGTGGATCCCTTTGTTCAGCCTCTCCAGCTCAATAACCCTATGGCTGATATCAAAAACTCTTTGTTGTTGCTCCTCTACGTCCTAGTAGCAGCTAGATTGTAGGACATCTAACCAACCCATGTGATAGGTGTGACATGTGTATAGGTCGATTAAAGTCTTTGTTTGTAGTTCATACTCCCAATTTTCATTTAGAAACGCTCCATCTAGTATTGAGGTTCTAGATATGTCCTTTGAACTAGATGCAATGTTGCTCTCTATGGGTTGACCCTTAGTGGTTGCTAATTTAGGAGCACTTTATTTCTTGACTAGCATGGAGGTTGACATAGGGGCCTTCACCTTTATCTGTCTCCATTGCTTTGCCTTGCGAAAGCTCTCAATTTCCTTTTCCCTAGCTACAAGGATATATCGCTCAACCTCTTGCACTTTGGTAAGGGTTCTACCATCAGGTAATATAACCTCGGAGGGGAATAGCTTTGAAGAGTCAGGGAGTGCAGTGAATGGAGTATTCACATGCACACTCTCTAGGAGCATGGGGTCTACATTGGTCATGAATGGTGAATTTACTTCCCCACCCCCTTCATTTACATCACTAGCTCCATATTTGGAGATGAGTGGCTTTACTAAAAGTCTCCTTCAAGCGGGCTAAGAATGCTCGTCATGGGCTGTGGGCCCATGGCATGCATGTCTTGGCTTGAAGTATCGGGATGAGGCATCGGGTAACCTTCCATGATGTCATAGTCAGAGGAAGAGTCACTAGATGCAATATGTGGGTCCTGAGTGGTACTAGGCCTTGGGTTCTTGCTGAGGGCCTAGAGCCTAATGTGGAGGAATAATGGGTGCGCGCATAAACAGAGACACTCTCTATATGATCATCCTCTAGCACACAACCAGAGCGTAGGTGCATGTGACCTGAACATTGTAGAAGTGTTGGTGAGTGCCCATGAAGGCCACTCACCTAGTTTTTTTGGTGTTTGTAACCCAAATTTACTCTCAATTTTTTTGTTTTTTTGGTCCTTTCTTTTAACCAAGCCACGAAATATGGTGTGTAATAGCTCAAAATGAGTGTCTTGGTTAGAGGGATGCGTCATGATTTACAGCCCATAATTTGGTTACTTAAAGACCCCAGACTCCTAAAAATAGTATTTTTCTAGTCGAGAAGAAGGCTAAAATTAGTAAGTCAAAAGGGCAAGTGTGAAGGGAAGGGTGGAGGACTTGAAGGACTTATCCCATATGCCCTCTCCTCACTTGATGTGGTAGTCTTTATATATATATAGTAGTGTCTATACTATATCATAAGACTGCGGACTGAGGCTTGGGCTTGAGCTCGGGCTCGAGGAATGACCCCGATCCTTCCTTTTAAAATAAGATTTTTTGGATTTTGTTTTTGTTTTTGGATTTTCTTTTGGTCTTAGATTTTTTTGAGCATGTGGGCGTTGAGTCCACATGTTCACATAGCTGCACCTGACAGCTCTGTCTAAGTTACCTGCAACTAACAGTACTAATTAACACTAATTAGCACGGCACACACACTTCCTAACACAGCAAGCTGCACATTGTCTACTACTCATTGTCTACTGCACATTGTCTATTGCACATTACATAACAACACTAACTAACAGACCTTCTAACAAAAACCTGCACATTACAAAACTTAGTAGATCTAACAAAAACCTCCACATTGCAACACTAACAGATTCTAATAAAACCTGCTAAACCTGCACATTATAGCCACTAATAGACCTAAGACAAACTCAAAAAAAACTGAAAAACAGATAAAAAGAATGGCTTCAAGAGGTAGCACAGAGTGCTCCTCAAGCTTAGTGCAAGGCATTCCTCGGCAACAGTGCAAAAAATGTGCACTTTACCGCACGTGTCGGAGGCTGGGAACTTTCCAAACACTATGTGCGAGCCAGGAATGGTTGCAAGCATACAACTAGACTATCCTAGCAAGCTCAAAGGGGCAATGGTGTGTCACTCACCGCTCAATGATTTCCATCGTGAAGGATCATCTGCCGTGAAGAAGAGGGAGCCATCGTTGCCGCGCTCAACCGCCTCACCGCCGCAATGCATGCTTGATCTCTCTCTCTCTCTCTCTCTCTCTCTCTATCTATCTCTCTCTCTCTCTCTCTCTCTCTCTCTCTCTCTCTCTCTCTCTCTCTAGCATACACATACACAATGAGCACACGACAGAGAAGAAGATAGAGGCAGAGGAAGAGCACTTCTTAGCATGCACCTCAAAAAATGAGGATTTTAGGTCAAAATGGACCTTTTATAAGAATCTAACCCATTCACAAATGGGCACCCACAATGGCCGATCATTGCAAAAACACTGTAAAAATAAGATAAGTGGTGCACCTCTCATCGGAGATCACCTACACACCTATAGAATCGACAAGCCCGGTTCATGACTAATAAGGAGTGTGTCAAAGGTGATAGGGTGTTCGTAAGTGATTAACAACAAAGTTGACACAAACTCGAGAAAAAGTGCACCATTGGTTTAACGATCATGTCCAAATGTTATCCTCAAAGTTTGGTCAAAATTGGGTTCAAAACATGGATAGCAATGCATGTTCCCCTGAGGTAAAGCTATCAGAAATTGGTTGTAGACTGTGTGCACAAGTCAAAGAGTATGAGATGTGGCAAATTTTCAAAGTTTGATAATGTCAAGTGCTTTGTTTTTCAAGTTTAGCATTGTCAAAGTACAAAGTACAGAAATTATGGCCAAGGACAAAAGTTTTGGTATCAAAAGGAGTTGTGAACTTATTGTAACTCAAGGACTATTAAAACTGTTGAAGCAAAGTATTTGAGAGCCTGGAAGGGCACAAATGCATTGAAAATCAACAAACAATTGGGATTGGGGTTCTTCTTCATCTCCAAAGGTTCTGATGGTCAAAATGCCAACCAAATTGATCACAATTAGGGATCTAAAGTGCCACCTAAAACCACATATAGCAAAGTTGGACCAAATCAAACCGTTACTTGGAAAACTAGGGAAACTAGAGATAAACTTGTCCAAATTTGAAAATAACCTCACCATCCCAAAAGGCTGTTCAACATGGATCGCAATCCATGACCCTTTGTAAGCTGACCAAGCAAAACCCATATCACTTGGTCCTAAATATCAAGGATAACCTAACCCTAGAGTTTTAAGTCATTTGGATTTCAAAATCTTTGCCAAAATACCAAAAATCTCTAAGTCTAAGAAAAATTCCAAAATTTGGCATGAAATCCCAACCAATGATCCAAATTCAAAACGAAGAGAACCATATCATCACCAACTCAAGCTTAATCAGATGGTACCACCAGAAGCTCAAAATGATGTTCAACATGGATCGTGATCCATGACCCCTTGAGTGACAATTGACCTACAACCTTCTGACCTAGTGCATGTAGCTATCCTAGATGCACTGGTGAAGTTTGGACAAATTTGGATTTGTTTTGATCAAGTTATACTCATTTTTTATTTTATGGTCAAAGTTTGCATTTTTTAACTTTTCTGGAGAACTTGTTGGCCAATTTCTAAATCTAATCTATGGAATGTCTGATCATAGAATGCCTCAAAGACAACCTAAGAAGTAATGGGAAGCCCCACCCTACCAAGTGGTGGAAATCTCATCAAATGGGAAAGCTCATGTATCAAAGGAGAAGCTTTCTCAAATTCCAGCAAATATTTTCATTGGCAGATTTCAAGCAACCGATGCCACAAAAGTAAAGACCACAATTTTTCCCAAGGAACTCTAGACTCTACATCAAGAATAGAAAGTGATTGAGGGAACAAGGATTCTTCAAATGGACACATTTTTACGACTACAGTCATGGGGAACAAACTTCCAAAGAGCACATGGACTTATGTCATCAATTCAATACAATGGAGAAGCTACTCTAATAGATAAGGATGGTAAAATTGTGAAAGTTTGGATCTCTACAGACATGATCAATCAAGCCCTACACTTTCTACCAGGCAACCACAACTTGTTGCTAAAGACCAAAGCTACAGACAATGACAAGGCTTTTGTCAAAGCAGCAAGGGCATAAATTTAGATACAAGGATCTGGTGTACTCTGAGACAAAATTGCCCATGTGTCGCATCTCACAACATCTGAAGGTCCAAAAGTAACCGAGATACACTAAGCCTAATCCTCAAATTGTTGTAGTGATGGCCATTAGACTATTATCTCTCTCTCTCTCTCTCTCTCTCTCTCTCTCTCTACATGAATGGTGGACCAGTATTAACAAGAATCATATACCAAGCATTGGGGACGATTGATGAGCTACCGATGGCCAAATCATAGTTGGATTTACTACACAAGTCCAATCATGTTGTTAGACCAGTGGGGTAGGGCCTCAGGAGTTCAACCACCCAAAAAAGCAGGTGAACAAAGCTCCAAAAGGAAAAAACTTGATAGTGAGGACATGGAATCAGACATAAAGCTCAGTGAAGAAATAAAGCCAAGGAACATGGACACTCTATTGGAATACTAGACCTCTGACGAGGAAGTGGATGACAAAGAAAAAGAGGAATACACACTCCACTGGGTGTGTGTAGAAAGAAAATCTACTGATCATAGAGATCAAATACCGATTTCTCAAACACAAAGGTCCATGGAAGCTACACAATCACATAGAGAGGAAATCTACAAGAAGATAGCTGGGGAGAAAAGTTCAAGGGGAGCTTAGGCAGATGACAAAGGATAAGATGACAAAGATAAACCGTTGGAGCAACAAAAGGCAGACTAGCTAGAAAAAATCAAATAATATAAGAGAAGAATTTCCAAGGAAAACTTGGAATTTTCCGGCAAAAGGCGACAAAAAATTCAAAGGGAGCTCAGCTACAAAGCTACCCAAAGAGCACAACAAGAGTCTAAGGCAATGAGTTTATGATATCGAATCATCTGATACATCCTCAAAATCTCAAAAAGAGGACAAGAACCAAAGGGAAGAGGTAAATACCGGAGAGGAGGGGGGTGTGGATCCCTTGGAGATACATGCTGATATTACTCCACCCCTCTCAAACCAATCAGCCACTCCTCCTCTGGCTCAAAAATATACTGAACAAGCTAAAGACAAAGAGACTGACAAGCAGGAGAAAGAAGTGCCGAAGAAAACACCAAAGAAAGTGCCAAGGATTCCACCCATAGTTGAGGACACGGAAAAGATGAAGGACCAAGAAAATAAGGAGCTGGCCCCACCACAAATAATAGAACAAGCACGGGAAACGATCAAAGATGAGACATAAAACAAAAAACAAATTCTTCCCATTACTATAAAGAAGCTCAAGACTTTAACAAGGCAAACACCAATTTACAGGTCAAGTAACAGCGTCTAGAAGAGGAGGCTTGAAAAAGAATGACAAAGGAATGCCAAGCTAGGGGAGTCAAACGGGGCTGTCAAGACCACACTCACTCAACTCTTGGCAATGCAAGACACCCCCACCCCACCCCTACCCCCCTACCCCTACCCCCACCCCCGCCTCTACCCCTAGCTCATCATATTCTAACTCCACTTTGCAAGATCTCAAAGATATAAATGAGGCATTAGATCAAGAAGAGTAAGACCGACAACGCAAGGCATAAATCAATTCAAATTCAAAATTATGACGAGATCAAACTGCTAAAACAACAATCGTCTAAAGGAAAAGAAGAGGTGACATCCTAGAGGGCAACACAAGCCTTGAACTACAACAGAAAGATATAGCCATTAGTGCCATAAGGACTCAGCTTGTAGTAGTGGAAGTCCCATTGGCAACTGGCAAAAAGCAAGTGAGCATGCACCTTCCCCCTATAGAGATATCAAGCACCTCTATAGAGGCAGGGTTACATGATTTTGACAACACAAAAAACATGACAGATGCCAGGGAGGAGATTCAAAGATGGATCTCAAAATTTTGTGACCCGTCACACAAAGAATATATGCAATATGAACTCAAGGTAATTGAGTTGGTGGCACTTTTGATGATCACCCCTGATGAATTTGTGAAAAACCATGGGCATGAAAAGGTATCCCTTCCACCACTGATGAAGCAAGAAGCACTGTTATGGAAGAGGAATATGATGCCAACACTAGAGCCAAATCACCAAGGGGATTACAGGGGTGTACCTGTAATAGCATAACATGCACTAACTATTCTTGAAAATCAAGCCCTCTGGAGGAATAAATGGTTTTAGAAGCACCCAACATACTACAAAAATGTGCCACAAAATCTCAAGATCAACCTGACTTTCTTCCTTATCAATCATCAGTGATCTTGGGATAATTTATATGCATGGCAAAGCAAAAGACCATTGGTGATGAACTACCCACTTCTCACAAAGCGAGTTGGTAACTTCCATCCATCAGAAAGGTACATGCTCAACAATTTACAAGGTGTCATTAACCAAATGAAAGATGTTCCAGATTTGACATGCCAAATGCTAGTGAAGATTGCAAAAATTATAATCACATGCATTACCATATTTGAAGATATAGAAGCAATGAAACACCCGTGGTAAGTGTTCCTTGAAGGTACCAGAGGCTTGTACTAGAATCTAGAGACAGAGATACCCAATAGGAATGTAATCATGGGGTTGTATGCCTGAGTCATGCTTTTGCCCTCTCACTACATGCAAACATTCAAAGATGCATTCATGACAGGGTTCTTTGAACTTGATTCTTCCATCTTCTACTCCATGACTATAAAATTATACTTTGCTAACTAGTACACTAGAGAAGCACCGACTTCATTACTAAAGAATGACTCATTTATATCAATCCAAACTAGCAGCCAAACAATCAACAAGACCATGAAGATGGTGATGCAGAGAGTAGCACAACAATTTTCATGAGAGGTGCAAAGACTAGGATGTGGGGGATGTTGGCAATCAAGCCAAACGAGCACCCTTCGAGTCGACCCCTTCTTCCATGAGCCCTATAATTTTGATGTACATTATTTTTTTTGGAAAGCCTTGTAATTATTTGATAGTCTCTGATTGTAGATGGACAATCTCTAAAAAGTTTATTTGTAAAGTCTATTATGGATTCTAAATTTTGTAAAGTTGGTCGCTGGCCAAGAGAGCAATCCATTTTGTAAAGTGGGAGAAGGACCCATTATCATTATCAAGTTTGGAGTTTTGAAGGGTGCAAATGAGAGTGACAACTTCACGCGACTTGTAATCCTCATATCTTAAGCTCTAGTAATCACATTTCGATTCTAAAACTTGCATTGTGTTCCTTGTCCATTAATCTTTCATTCAAGTTTACTCATTGTCAAATTTTTTGAATTTTTTGACTACACGTTAATAGGGTAAATTTGCTATTTTGAGTGTCTCAATAACTATTTTTTGACATTTGGACAATAAGAGAGTGTTCCTAGTCCTACGGTGACCTTTTTGGTATGCTCTATTGCAGTTTCTAAGACCTTGATCATGATGGATCCTAATTTTTGTACCTCCTTAGATTGAGACCAAACTTGGTAGGATAGTGCCCTTAAGTGCCTTAGACCTCCTCCAAAAGTTTTGTAGCATTTGGACTTTGTTCGAGTGCCGACATGGGTTGATGACTGAGTGTGATGAAATAGAACATAGGTAGGTTGCTAGATCCAAGAGAGATAGATTTGCATGTGCTAGAGACATTTGTTAGTGGGTCACCGCGACGAAGAATGTCTGTACCATAGCTATATGGCACTAACATAATGTCAATACTCAGGGAAGTGACTCCAATGGGGCACGAAGACTCATTGAGGGTGTCAACCTCAAGAAGTAAACCTATAGAATAACATTATATTTAGCACATGCAAATTTGACGCTTTTAGATCTGGTAATTTGCTTATGTCCTATGCCATTGCACTCAATCATCAACCTGTTTTGGCACTCAAATGGAACCCAAATGCTACAAATATTTAGGATGATGTCCAAGACAATTAGAGGCACTAACCTACAAAGTTTGGTTGCATTCAGAGGAGGTTTCAATATCATGATCCATCATGATCAAGGTCTTGCAAACTATTACTAAACATATCAAAAAGTCTCCCTAAGGCCTAGGAACACTCTCCTATGGTCTGAATGTCAAAAAATAGTCATTCTGCACTCAAATTAGTAGATTTAGTCTACAAACACATAGTCACAAATCACATCAAAATTGACAATAAATGTACTTGAATGAAAGAGCATCAAACAAGGAACACATTGCAAGTTTCAAAATTGAAATTCCATGACCAGAGCTCAAGATATGATGATTAAAAATTGCAAGAGAGTAGTCACTCTCAGTCATATGCTCAATACTCCAAAACTTGATAATGAATAAGGTGTCCGTTTTCCACTTTTCAAAATAAGCTTTATATCTAGGGCTCTCTTGTCCAATGGCTGACTTTACAAGAATCAGAATTCTTGTAGACTTTACAACTTAGCATCTTTGATCTTGCCCGCCTATAATCAGGGATTTTTTAGAAAACTAATGAGGATATATCAAAATTCTAGGCTCATGGAAGAAGGGGTCCCGCCTGTCTAGCTTGACCGCCAACATTCCCCCCTTCGTAGGCTTTGCACACCCTCGTGCAATCTATCTTTGTCCGTGTGATAGTGTCTTTGCTTTTTCTTTGGAAAGTGTTGGATGGATCTGATGTAGTATTCCTTAATAGTACAGTGCCTGCTTTGCTAGTGTACAAGTGAGCAGAGTAAACAGACACACACACACACACACACACACACACACACACACACACACACACACACAGATACATAGACAGAGAGCTCACACACTACGCAAATAATTCTTTGAAGGGTTATCTCCCAAATCTTACTATTCACAAAAGTATAAGTGAGTATATACAAAGAGTTAGTGATAAGCGAGTTAGGCGGGCGGGCGGCCATATCCGTATAAGAGGCGACTTGGGCTTTAATCCCAACAACATTGTTCCAATGGCTTGTTTTCATCATCCACCTCAGCTCTCAAAATTTTTCTTTTATTTTCTCTCTTTCTGTGGAGATCCTCCTGTTGTGCTTGAGCCTCTTCCATAGATCTTTGCAATTGAGAAATAGATATGTTTTATGTATGTTCCAAATTTATCTTCTTTTTAGACGTACCACATGGAGATTGTATTCTTCTTCCTCCTCCTCATCCTCTTTGTCATCATCAGAGGACTGATACTTAGAAGGTGTATCTCTAATCTCTGGCTTTAATTATCCACTGAGTTGTATATCAGATTTCATCGCTTCGCTATCAAATTTATTTCTCCCTGATCTATATTCAGCTCCTTGCTTTGGTGGTTGCACTGCTGAAGGCTCGGCCATTGGTTTAAGAACATGCTTTGATTGATGGAGTAGTATAGTTGGGTTTCTGCTAGGGGTATCTCATCAATCATACCCAATTCTTGGTATGTGATTCTTGTAAGCATTGGCCCCTCATTCATGCATGTTCTTTTTTTTGGCAATTGCTGGACGGAGCTGATGTAGCTTTCCTTAATAGTCCAAAGCCTGCTTTTCTGGTGTACGAGTGAGTAGAGTAAACTTTCATGCTCGTTCTTCAATCTCCACCTTTGTAGTCAACTCTCTGAAAGGGTTATTGCTCAATGTGCTTTGGATGCCTCTTCAAAGGTTTGCATGTAGTGAGATGGCAAAAACATGAGGCGGGCATACGACCCCTTGATCACATTTCTACTAGGAATTTTTGTCTCTATATTCCATCATAAACCTTTGGTTCCTTCTAGGAAGACCTTCCAGCGGTGCTCCACTACTTTGATATCTTCAAATGCGATGATGCATGCAGTTAGCATCTTGGAAATATTCACCAATATTTGGCATGTGAGATCTGGAATATCTTTCATTTGATTGATGACTCCTTTGAGAGTGTTTACCATATACTTTTCCGATGGCTTGGTGAACTTGGTAGTTCAACATTGTGGGTCTTTTGGTTTTCCAGGAATAGAGATTATCTCAGGATTGCCACTTGTTGAGAGGGAAAAAGGTCGGATCCTGTAATCTCCCTTGTGGTTGGGAGAGACTTGGCAGAATCTTCTTTTTCCATAGGAGGGACTCTTGTCTCATCAATTGCAGTGATATCATGTCATGCCCATGGTTTTTTACTACCTCGTCTAGGGTGATCATCAATAGTGTGGTTGCTTCTAGTACTTTGAGTTCATATTGTATTCAAGCTAACGGGTCACGCACTTTTGACATCCACCTTTGAATTTTTTCTCTGGCATATGTTTCCTCTGTTTCTTCAAAGTCAATCATCCAAACCTCTATAGACATGCTGGGTAGTTCTACAAGTGGAGGTTTCATGCTTATATTTTGTGTACCCGTCTTTAGAGGGACTTCTATTACTGTTTCCTGAGCACTTATGGCAGTAATGGCCATATATTTATGCTGCATCGCCAAGGCGTGTGTGGCAATTTGTGTTGTCGGCTCCTGTTTTTCTTTAGCCAACTGCTCTCTTAGAATCTAGATCTCATCATTTTTCTACCTTAGAATGGGCTTGTGCCCAATATTCATGATCTATATGTCATATTTTTCTTGGGCTAAAGCCTCCTTTAGATCTTTGAGCTCTTATACAGTTGCGGCAAGTGTAGATGAGGTGGAAGTAGGAGCGGGAGTGTCTTATATTTCCAAGAGCTAAGAGTGTTTATTTTATCACCCAATAAGATTCTCTAAGCTTTACATTGTGTTGGCATTATTTTTCAAGCTTGTCCTCTAGCCGTTATTGCTCAACCTATAGATTTGTATCTGTTTCATTGAAGGCTTGACATTCTTAGCACTATGAGCAGCAATTGCTTGCTCTTGTTGCAATTCAGATTGAGCTTGATCTATACTCTTTGTAATTCCTCAATTCTATTTTGTAGTTGGTGACTTACCTCGATTGCTCTTGTTGCTTCCACTTTAGTGTCCTCTAACTCCTTTCCTCTTAAGTTATGGATTACTCTTTGACATCTAAATTGAATTACTATCTGTTCTAAATGTAATCGATTTGACATTGGAATTGAATTTTCATTTTTTCCAAATGTTAATCAATGAAAATGGTGCTTGCCAGCCACTTTTCTTATTCTATGATTGCTTGAGAGCAGGTAGACATCTGCCTTGTCTCTGTATCTGATGGTTGTCTAGAGGTATTGACTTCTTCCTTTTTTCTTGTTGCCTCCTTTCTGTATTTATCTTCTTGCTTCAGAGGTGCCGATGGAGCTTGATCCTTCCCTTCTTTGTTTTCAGATATACCCACCTCTTGATCTATGGAGAGTATTGCTGACACTTGATCTTTTTCTTTTTTTGGTATATTTGTGGTCATCATATCCTTTTAGCTTGGGCGGTCGACTCTTGAGTAGGAGGATGAGTGGTGGGTAGATTTAAGCTCAAAGTAACATTTTTGTGTTGATTTCTAAAGGTTCCACACCACCCTCCTCTCCGGTATTCTCCTCTTTGTTTTCTTCCTTTTCCTCTTTTTTCTCTTGATGAGTGTGTTCTTCTTTGGCCTCTTCTTTATTTGTGTGTTTTGTATCATTGGATGACTTGAGGTCATTGATTTTATGACTCTTTGTGGCATGTTGCACTCTTTGCTCGGCTTTCTGCTTGAGATCCAAATTTTTCCTTGGCTGCTCTTCTCTTGTATCGTTTGATCGTTTCTAGTGCTTCTGCCTTGCATTTTTCTAGTGGCTTGTTTTCATCATCCTCTCCTTCGTCATCCGCCTCAGCTCCCAAATTTTTCTTTTCTTTTCTCTCTTTTTGTGGAGCTCCTCCCATTGTGCTTGAGCCTCTTCTATAATCTTTGCATTTGAGAAATATATATTTTTTAATGTATGCTCCAAATATCTTCTTTTCAGGCATAGCCCACGGAGCTTGTATTCTTCTTCTTCCTGATCATCAAAGGATTGATACTCAAAAGGTGTATCTCTGGCTTTATTTCTCTAGTGAGGTGTATATCAGATTCTGACTCTTCACTATCAGATGTATTTCTCCTTGATCTTTATCCAGCTTCTCGCTTTGGTGGTTGCACTCTTTCAAAGGCCTGGCCAACAATGGTTTAACAACATGCTTTGATTGATGGAGTGGTTACAGCTGGGTCTCCTCTAGTGGTAGCTCGTCAATCATACCCAATGCTTGGTATGTGATTCTACGGTAAGCATTGGTACCCCATTCATGTATGTCCTTTGTTTGCCACTGTTCTTCAGGTTTTCTCCTACCAGATTCTCCAAGATGTATGTGCCAAGACCACATTTGATCAATATTTTTTCTACTAGTTTGATAGCCATCACCACCACCATATGGAGCTTTGGCTCGGTGTAGTTGGGTGGCTTCTAGACCTTTAGGTGTTGGGCGATCAGACGTAGTGGCAATTTTGTTTCATAGTACACAAGGTCTTTGTATGTGAATTTAGGGCCCTGCTGCTTGAAGCAGCTTTTGTCTTTGGAAGCAAGATGTGGTTTCTTTGTAGTAAATGCAATGTCTAATTGATCATATCTGTTGTGATTTTGACTTTCACTTTTTCTCCATCTCTATCCGTTAAGTGTCACTTCTCCATTGTACAAAATTGAGGACATCAATTTGTGGGTTCTTTGTGCCCCATGGTTGGGGCCAAAAGAAACTGTTCATCTGAAGACATCTTGAGCCTGCAATGACTTCTTTCTGATGCATACTCAAGAGCTATTGTGGGAAAATTGTTGTCTTTACTTTTATTGCATCAGCTACTTCAAACGTGTCAATGAAGATATTTTTGGTTATTTGTGCTAGTTCCTCCTGTGACACATGGGCTTTCTCATTTGGTGCAATCTCTATCACTTGGTAGGGAGGTGATTTCCACTACTTTCTTGGTTGCCTACGACATTCCATAAATTAGATCATGTTGTCGAGTAGATACACTCCTCACAATTACTAGCAAAGTGAGAACTAGGCCAATAAACAAGATGTCAGCCAAGGATGGAGCTTGACCCATAGGCGCATGGAAACAAATAGATGGGTAGAAATCACCTACTCAACCTTTAAGAGACAATCATTAGATTCAAGGGAAATCATCTCAAAGCACACTATGCTTATGCAACCACTACCTTACCTATGATGTTTATGCTCTCTGAAACAAGACCTAACGTTGTCAAATCGTCATGAAACTTAAGGAATAACCTCTATGCACCTAGAGGACACTACCATAAAGTCTCTAACTCAATTTATTACCTACAAACACTTGGTGTGAAAAATGTGTATGAAGACGAACCGAAAATTACAAGTCCCAATTCTTAACATTATGAGAAAGTTGGAGTCGCTTCGGGCCTTTTAGTTCTCTAGAGAGAGAGAGTGGCACTCGACCAATGAGGAAGAGGCTAACGTTACATTGAAAATCCGTATTTTAGAGCAAAACTTGTAGAGAAAATAAGAGAAAATAAATATTTTGTTATTCAAATTATACAATGTGGCACTTTTAAATCATAAATGCCATAAAACGTACTAACTTTGTACCAAAGGATTTTAGAGGTTGCATTGAAGGCTCCATCTAGTATATATGTTCCTGCGTAAATGTTACTTTGAGTAACTCTACTTTCCTGTCAAAACTGTCTTTCCTTTTTCACATTTTTTTCTAGCTCTACTGTGTGTTCTGGTGCACATCATGACCACCTCTCGAAGGCCTAGCACTACAATTGACTTTGTTACCATTTTTAATAGTTATCGTACAGATGACCAGTCATGTATACCATCTAGAATAACTATCGGGAGTCGGGTACTATTGCAGACGAGGAGGAGGAAGAGGATGCAATGCAATGATTTTGTGGAGGCTTTCAAGGGACAAGTTAAAGATTTTAAAGTGTGTACACAAAGCAAGCAGGTGAAAGAGGTTCTCATACAACATGCTTTTCAACATGCAGAATTAAGGTTGCAAACATTTCCTCCTAGTTTTCCATGGCATCGACCCAAATGTAGGGTATTTTGAGCATATATCTCATTTAGTGCATGTTTATTTTTAAAGGCTTATGGTTGATATGGTGCATATATTTATCCATTGAACAGGATGGATCAGTTGAGAGCATAATTGGGATTTTTTATGCTTTTCATGCATTTATTGGTGACCAAATGTACCGAGGAAGACCACACAAGGAGCTTGCAGATAATAATGGAATATTCTTTTATGATATGTCATATTTGGAACCACAAATATCATCTAGCTAGGGTCGTGTGACTCCTTTTCCACTTCCATCGCAAGGATTGGTCTTTGCCAATGTCCCAAACTAGTGAAAGATTTAGGAATAGGTTGTTTCAGGATATAGAGAAGTCCCTCAAGTATTCTATTGCTACAAAAATTGTTAGTCACACTCTATTTATGCTTGTTGAAGTGTTTGTACATTTCTTATTCGATGAGAAAATAAGAACTACCACTGCTGCCAAAAGTGTATACATTCAGTCTCAACAATAGAAAGGTACTTACTAAATGGATAAATTTCACTTGTCTTTAATGCCTTAAAGATATAGATACTAACACTTTGTTTTTCTCGGATTCCAAGATGCAATGAGAAAACAAAATTGTGCAAGGAGTCCTTCTCAAATACCCTTCACCATGTGCATGTAATGAGTCTTACTGCCATGCCATCCAAGATGTACACCCCAAAATGATTAATACAAAGACATTTTGTGCCACTCAAGCATTGTCTCAAAATTGTAAACTTTGTATTTTCTAAAGACTTTAAACATTGTATTTTTTCATTCAAAATTTATACAAAGTGCAGATGATTATTGCCCCCTACCCGTGTTGCTAACACTGCTCCCCTGCCTTGGTTTGTATCACTTCTCCCCTGCTCCCTGCCTTGGTTGCTACCACTACTTTCCTAACCCAGGGGAATTCACCATGGAAAAATTATGGCACCACGTAAGTGAGGGGAGGAGGGTTTTTGTACAAGTTATATAAGCATATAAGTTAGGGGCAGCCCCCAATAGTTTATCTCCCAAGTGTAAAAATAAGAGAGGGGGGTATCATATTTATGTGGGGGGGAGGGGGGGAGACATGACCCGGGTTGATTACTTGTCCGATTGGTCACCGGTATGCACTAGAACTCTGATGAACTTTTGGAAAGTTTTTTTATCAAGTCACACATCAAATTTTTCATCAAGACAATTATAGATAACGGCTGATTTGGAGAGCAGATAAAGGGTTGATTTACACCAGCTTTGGATGGGTCGGAATTGTACGAGTAGCCAGAGTGCAGGCTGAGTGAGCACATATTTTGAAAGTCAAACTAAGACACATTGAGGGTACATCTAGTTATCAACAGAAGTGGTTCCTTAGTACTTTGTCAGACACTATGCTACTTAGTTTTACTCAGTTAAATCATGTGAGACCTAAGTTTTGTATGTAAGATAGGGGTATGCTAGATTTTTTCATTGATTATTGTATAAGCATAGAAAGGGGGGTCATATTCCCTAATATGAGTCGTATATAGGGATTTATCAAATTTTTCTTCTTGTAGGTGGTGTCCCATTTTGTATATAGAGTGAATCCCTCCGGCCCCTGACCTCTCCTTTGATTGATGCTCCTTCTCCCTTAGGGGACTGTTGTCTTGGGTGCCCTTTTGTGTCGCTCAAATGCATGGGCTTCGTCCATGGATTCCCATGCATCTTGAATCTGTGAAGCTTCACTCTATTCTCTCTCTTGTTGTTGAGGTGTAACCCAATCTTCTACTTCTATGGAGTCCTCATAATATTGGATTGATTTCTTCTTGCATGTTTCAAACATCCTCTTGATTTTGATGGTACCTCTGCGTGATTTTGTCAATGCATGCCTGTTCAAACTCCTCACCTTATGCGCTTTCCTCTCTTGACCGACTATGTATAGAAATTAAAATATGTTGAATAGCACATCATAGGGGTTGTAGTCATGTAATTCAAGGTCATGTAGATGCATGATAATAAGAAAGTAAGTAAAAAAGTAACTTCTTTTCGTAAATACATTGTAGCAATATAAGATTTAAAACAACATGCGTACTTACGTTTGGTATATCCAGAATTTGGCTTAGAAGGAGGAGAGCATTCATACACGTCCTCCAATGCTACGAGTGTGGGGGTCCACACTGTGTAGCACATCTACAATGTCGATACTTGTGTAATCAATGTGGCATAGATCAATTGATTTCCCAATGTCCAAATAATTCAAATGTACCAAAGATCACGCCATTGAACTTAATTGAGGTTAGCAAGGAGCCATCACAAAGTACAATGGTGGTACCAGTAAATGTACTCACACGATCGATGCTCCAAAACCAAAATAATATTCTTGAAGAAAGAGACACAACATCAATTGCCTAATCTCAAAAAAGTGACCATTACCCCTTGCCATATTCAGAACATGTGCTCGAAAGAGTTGTAGGGAAGGAATTTTATATAATTTTAAATGGATACTCTGGCTACAATCAAATCACAATTGCAGTAGACGACGGAGCTAAAACTGCTTTTATAACCAAATTTGGAGTGTTCGTATTTCATGTTATGGCTTTTGGATTAACCAATGCCCCTGCTACCTTCCAAATATTAATAAACATTGCTTTTAGAGAATATTTGAGGGTGTTTTTTGCGAAGCTTTCTTAGAAGACCTTTGTGTTTATTCCTCTTGGAAAGAACATCTCTCATGTTTAAGAAAAGTTTTTGAAAAGTGCAAATTGTATTGCATCTCATTAAACCCTTTCAAATGCCAATTTTGGGTTAACACTAGGTTGGTAATGGGACACTTTTATGTCCTGTTAAGTGACCATTTTCCTTGAATTATGTCAAGAGTTTCAAAATTGATTTTGAGGTGATTTCTATCTAGAAAGTTGTCTCATGAGCTGAAAAAAATTCGACATTTTTTTGGAATATCAATTCCATCTTTAACCTTGTCCTTGGACAACATTTTGCAGCCTAAACTGTGTGAAAAAACGGGTCCTGTTTTTGCCTTTTTTCAACTTTTTGCAACTATACCACTCCAGAATTCATGTTTGTGAGGTCTATAATGCTAGAGAACTATCTTTAGTAGTCCTAAACATGTCTTGATGCTTCTAGGGAGAAATAAATGTTAAAGTTGTAGGTAGTAACCATATCTAGTCATAAGGATCAAATTTCGCTAGATATTGAATAATTTCTATGGGATTCTACAACTCATAATATTGAACCCAGTTTTTTGATGTTTGCTGTATTTGGCACTTAATCTTTTTTCCCAAGATCCCCCTTGGTAAGAGATGTATTATGCTTTTGAAATGCTCCATGGCTCCTTATGAACCTAAAGGCCAACAAGGAACTAAGAAAACATGCATATATTATTTGTATTGAGTGTGGCTATAGAAACTTTGATGATAGGTTCACAGAATGGTAAAAATTCAACTTTTTTATACCTATTTGTTTGGGAAAAACAAAAAATAGTGAGTGAGAAGCAATCATATGTTCTGATCACCAACCCATTGAAGTTAACTAGGGAATTTATCTCAAGTCCTACAAAAATCCCTAATCTTACTTTTATGCAACAAAACGTAAGAAACGACTGTTTTGATGAAAATGTACTGGTCCATCAACATTGGAGGCTTGGTGTGACCAATAGATGAGAAATTTTACAAGTTTCTTATTTTTTCCATGTGTAGTAGGCCTTGAACTATAACCTCATGAAAGGATTTTACAAAATGAGTGGATCTACTATGGTTTTGGAGGCTTTTTTCAAAACCCTAAAAGGACACTTTTATGTCATGTTAGGTTACCAACCTAGTGTTAAACATGGATTCATTTTAGGGCATATAGTGCCCAAAAATGGGATTTCCACATATGAGAGAAAAATTAAAGCTATTTTCAATTTTCCATCACCTACAAACTGTAAAGGAGTTCAAAGGTTCATGGGCCATGTTGGTGGCGGTTTATTTTAAATTTTGCCAAGATAGCTCGCCCATTGTACAAGCTTCTTATTGAGTTCCACTAGACTGCAGAGTGTATCCATGCTTATGAGTTATTAAAAAAGGCCTTGACAAGTGCTCCCATCCTACAAGTACTCGATTGGAATGCAATTTTCCATGTGCATATTGATGCATCAAAATTTTCTATTGGGTGTGTTCTAGCTCAACTAGGAGAACATAAATTGGACTACCCCATTAGCTTTGCAAGTCGTCAATTAAATGATGATGAGAGAAACTACACCACTACATATCGGGGAGGTTTAGCTATGATTTACACAGTGATGAAATTTTTCTACTCCCTTCTTGCCACAAGTTTGTTTTCTATGTGGATCATCCAACATTGTTGTATTTAGTGAATAAACCTTTTTCCATGGGAAGAATTACATGATGGTTAGTAATT
The DNA here is from genome assembly GCF_014529385.1 of Adiantum capillus-veneris. Lineage (NCBI taxonomy): Eukaryota > Viridiplantae > Streptophyta > Polypodiopsida > Polypodiales > Pteridaceae > Adiantum > Adiantum capillus-veneris. Next base: position 73,045,363 of record NC_140945.1, read on the forward strand.
CTTCTTGAGTTTGATTTTACGGTTGTGGTGAGACTCGGTAAAAGACATGTCATGGCGGATCATTTGTCTTGCATAGCCAATGGTGAGACCCAATTGGAATTGATGATGAATTTCCCGTTACATCCCTATTCCTAGTCAAGACCATGCCAGAATGGATTAAGAAGATTATGAACTTTTTAATCAATGGTTTTCCACCCAAAGAGCTTTGTAAGTATATAGCTCAAAAACTGTTAAAGGAATGTGAACCTTATTCTCTAAGTGCAGGAACTCTCCACAACTAGGGAAGGACAATATTATTAGATGTTGTTCTCGTGAGGATGAGTATTTATAAATACTGCAAGAGGTCCACATGGGTATAGCTGGAGAAAACTTCTCAGGGGAACTAACTGCTAGAAAGGTGTTGCAATCAGGCTATTGGTGCCCTACATTATTCAAGGATGCATCACTTTTTGCAAAAGGGTGTGATGAATGCCGACGTTACAAGATCACACAACAAAAGGATAATATGCCCTTACATCCTATTAAAGTGACTCAACCATTTGAAAAAGGAGGTTTAAACTTTGTAGGCCCAATTAGTTCGGCAGCTCGTAACACTCAATCACGATATATTATTGTTTCCACCACTTACATGTGACAAAGTGGGCAAAAGACACGGTGACACACAAAGCTGATGCAAGGTCAACCACCAAGTTTTTCTTTGAGAACATTATTACGCGATTTGGTTGTCTCTTTGAAATTGTGAGTGAAAATGGTATTCATTTTATAAATGGAGTGATAAAGGAACTCACGATAAACTTCATGATAGCCCACCATAAATCTACACCTTATTATCCACCATAAGCAAATGGCCAAGCTGAGAGTACTAACAAGACTTTAATTTCTATCTTGACCAAAACAGTGGAAGCTCATTGCAAAGATTGGGATTTGAAGCTGACGTAAGCTCTATGGGCTTATCGTACTTCTTACAAAGTGGCTATTAATTATACACCATTCAAAATGGTATATGCCAAGAAGCAGTTATGCCCATGGATATTTGTAATTCCTAGTCTGTGGATAGCTTCACAAGAAGGTTGGGATGGCAACCCTTTAGGTGAGCATTTATATATCCTTGCAAGGTTAGATGAAGAAATACAATTGGTTGTGCAAAATGCACTTGTGGAGAAAGATAGGAGAAAGAAATGGTTTAACCGTCATTGAAACAACAAAGATATCAAGGTTGGGGATAAAGTCCTTATGTATGGAGTGCATAACGAGAAGAAAAAATTGAAATATGCAAAAAAAGGACCATATAGAGTATGCAAAATCACCCCACAAGGTACCATTTGTGTGGAAACTCTTGATGGAGTTGAAACCATTAGATTTTTCAATGGGAGTAAGTTTAAAATATACTATGATCCTTTAAGCCAAGAGGAGCTACGTGCCATCCATTAAAAAAAAGCAGCTAAAGAACAAGCAAAATTGAAAAAGATACAAGCTCAAGCTGAGGCTAATGAGTGACAACAATGTATTAAGACGCCAACGAGAGGCCAACCTTGGAGTTACACATGCATTTCAAGTTGAAATAGAGGATGATTGGTTGGACTCTAACATGCCTCTATGATACCCTATTGAGTTAAATAGCACCTATATGAGTGAAAGTGCTATATAACACCTTATTAGACACAGGTGATAAATATAATCTGCTATCATATGGAGTGTGATGTTAGTTAGGAAATCCATCTTTATATGAGAGTACCATCTAAGTCAAGGGTATCAACAAGAAAAAAACTACGGTTTTTGGAACCTGGCACACTTCTGTCAATTATGACAACTAGGTCGTAGCTGAAGATCTGTTGGTCATGCATGTTGGGACTATGGAAGGCAATATAAACCTAGGATGTACGTGGATGATAGCGACCAAATGCACTATTGATTAAGGGATTGGGAGTGTCACAACACATAAACCAACTCTTAGCCCTACCAACCACTGAAGCGATAGTCCCTGAGATATCACCTCTTGAGGAAATACAACCCAAAACATTGCATGTCCAATAGGTTGAACCATATGTACCTACGGCCCAACCCTCTAGAGATTCAACTTATATAGCTGCAAGAAAACATGAGACACACAAGACTCATTGTAGTATAACAAAGAAAACATACAAATGGCTCCCTAAAGCTTCTTTAGCAACCATTTTTAATGCTAAAAAATAGAGGTCTTGTTAATGACGTGACACACCCCACTCGCTCCAAGAAATGTAAGAAAACGTTGCGTTGGATTCCTAAACGACTATTGGAAGCCCAAGGCTACTATGAAGGGAATGATCAAATATGGATGCCTAAATGTAACTTGTATTCTTATCTGTCACCTATAGACCCGTGTGAGTCAATTCTTGTAACGATAAAGCCGATTGAAGATCGTGGGAAGGGAAAGATCACAGAACACTATACACTTGATCTAGAGCTCATTTGGGTACCAAAGAAAGAAAAATTTATTCCACCAAACTCAGAAACAACAAAGTCAAATGAAGCTTCTACATCTTCATGTAGTTCATATATGGAAATGCAATCTTCGACACAACCTCCACCTACCACAAATAAGAAATAATTTGCACCTCCCGTTGTAAGTTCACCACCTACAACAACGTTCAAAGTAAAATCATGGGAGATTACCTTATCACCCTTACAACTAGATGAAACGCCTAGGGTGGTGAAAACTATTGGTCAAAGTCTTCACCCATTACAACTTGGAACAATTGGTTTCAAGAGGTGACAACATCGTTCCAAAAGGTATGATCTACCCAAGGAATGGGGGAATGTTTGTTGATATCCATCATTCACTTGCTTCCCTCTTAACCTTCTTCCCTGACCTCTCAATTTCCCAATCTTAGGGAATGTATATATATAGCCCTATACTCAAGAAACAAAAATTAAAAAAAGTAAAAGAGCAAGAGCCACAAAACAAAAAACTGAAAACCTATAAATTCTAGTACATGACCCAAAAATCATAATAACACATTATGCACAAGAACACAACCTTTTGACATGACCCTTATAATATTTACACACTAACCAAATTCTATCTGTATGTACATATATGGCTAGTATGATAGAGTCATCCACTCCTACCTTGGGTGAGAGGTACCCTCTTTACTTTTCACAAGTGTTTCATATGGTCTACCCAGTGCTTGCCTGTGAATGGGATTTGGTAGATACGCTAGCATGTGAGAAGAATTTTGAAAAATTAGAATGGTTGATACGTCTCTTGACCACGATTGATCCCTACTTAGTAGAGATGACATATCTCCAATTGCACAATCTTACCCGCTTGACCAAGATGACTACACACACCTAGTGACATTCTTAGTGAACATATGTGCATTTAATGACGAGAAATATTTACATGATTATACGGATCGCACGTATGGTCTCACGGATGATGACTTTATTTTTCTTGATGATGACGAGGATAGGGGTTTAGACTTAGGCCTACCCGCCTATCTATTCAATCCTGTTCCCATGACCCTATAGGGGGTGCAAATAACTAGGTTAGGGTTCTTGATGTTGTTTTGATTGTGTTGAGTAAAGGTTGGCGCCTCTTCCCACACTGATGTGCCTCCTAGAAGTATTCCTCATGTTTTCTAGTGCATACAGGAATGCATTGCAATAATTGTAATTTGAAATTCATGGAATCTTTGTCTCATTCACTCTTTGAATCAAGCGAATCATCAACACGAGTAGGTGTTTTTTGTCCATTATCATTGCCTCTTTTTTTTTAGCATCCATGTTTGTCTGCTCTAACTGTGATTGGTAGCACAATATTCAGCACATTTTCTTTGTATGAAACATTAGATTCTATATAATTTTCTATCATAGTCCCTTGCCTAGGTTTATGAATCAAGCAGTCTGACTAAGCTACTCTGACCAAGATAGACATTAGAGATCTTCTCTTAATACCATGGGAAATGCCTTCCTAATTGTTAATGGTTACTCAGGTTCTTAATCCGATACTCTGAAGCATTGTGTGCAATGTACTAATGCTTTCTAGTGGGCATAATCCCTCTTGACCTTTAGTTTAAGTATTGTAAAGGGAGTTTACTATTGTGATGAGCCTAAGGAGGGTAACAATGTCAATATAACCCCCCAAAGTTACAAAATTGAAAGACATTGATATACAAACAAACAAAAAAAAAGTGCCGAAAAATGTAAAATCTTAAGCTGGAAGAAGAGAAATCCCAGCTTGATTAAATACTTCACTCACATGTATTGCATGTAGTACTAGAGCCCTAGAAGTTCCCATTGTGGGCACTTTTTCTTGAGAAGCAATTAGCCCAAGGCATACAAAATAAGCACACACGTTGACAGAAGAAAGCCAAGACACAAAACCTCTATAGCTAGGCCTCTTTGTCAGTTCAGGATCACAAATCTATCCATTCAAACACCGACAACTACCACTTTGCAGAGAGTCTCCGGCTATCAACCCAAGCCCTCGGCCATGGGGTTTACAAGATCAAGCCGACAAGGAAAGAAAATCAATCACATGGCATGAAACTATAATACTCGCAAACCATATTCCAAGTCAAACCCTCTACCCTGGTACTCCACTAAACCACCAAACCATTATGCACTCACTTGTGGTTGACCAAAGCAAATAATGAACCTTTCATCTCTACAATTTCGTTCACACACCCACAACACAAGGCTCTCGACCTTCAACACCCTATAATGCTCCAAAGCCCTTCACAACAACCAATGCTACTCGACCCTCCTGTTGCCTTTGATATGGCAACCCCAACCTGTATAAGGTCTAGTCTCTTTACAGTGCTCTCAGAGCTTGATCAGCCCGAGAAGGTGCCCAGCATGACCGTTCCCTGTCGGTCCTTTTTTCTGCGCACACTAATCACATGCTCGTTGAGAGCTCTAACACTTGGTTGACAGTGCAGCCTCCTCCACTTTCTCTATCGATTCGCGTTCAGCACCTCCATCCTGACTTGCTAGTCCACCAAATGGGGACGCTTTCAAGGAGGTCTCAAAGATGCGACAGAAGGGTTTGGGCAAGGGTATCAACAAGAGGACTCTCGGCTCCCTTTCCCTATGCTCACACTTGAGCCTTCTAAATTAGCTGCCCCGATCAGTTAACTCTTAGTTAGTCGGGCATTCAACTCCACTTCAGACATCACCCCCTTGCATTTATTGGAGCCATCATGATCAGAGCTCGTCTCTCCCTCCTCGGCTTCTGTAGCCCGCTCTCCAACTCTCTCTGAGCTCCTCTGAGCGGTCCCTCTCTAGAAATCGGCCGCCCCTTGTCGATGGTCTCTAGCTGGCCACCCTGCAGCCCTCTCACTACTTGCACTCTCCAGCCCGAGTAGGTGCCCTGTGTGGTGGCTCCCCCTTCAAACTTCTGCAGCGCCTCTTCCCCCGTTTTTTCCTGGCCAGCCCTGGCCTGGCCTTTTTTTTCTTTTTGACAGTTGGCAGCTTCAGCATTCACTTACCCAAAAAATGCCCTTACTTCAGAATTCCCTGCATCGTTTTGGCCTTCATACATCATGTCTTCATTTTTCCATCAAACTTTGATAGTAAAGCAGGCGAGGACTCTCTGAATCGGGCGATCAACACTCGATCTCCGGAAGGAACTTGTGGATATCCTTCAAGGCCTTACCTACACAAGTGCTTGATGTCGAAAACCCGACAACATCGACAATCAGATATCCTGAAACCATTTCCTCCAAGCTAAGGGGAGGAGCCATCGAAGTGTGAGATACATGATTATCAACCTCTGATCGTAAAGAAAAAGCACAAAAACAACTTTCCAGAAAACGCCTGACAACGTAAAAAATTGAATCAATGTAAAAAGCACATTGGGGGGTAAAAGAAAAGAGAATAAATCAGGCGATGATTTCATATGCAAATCCTTTTATTGTAGCTTAACTACAAGGTCTTCTACATATAGCCTCTAGTCAGCCCTCAGACATGAAATACTTTGCTCTCACGATTAAACAACTTAATTGACTAGAGAGAATTGAGAAGCTTTCCCATGGTATTAATAGTTGACCTTTAGTGCCTCTCGATCGTTTAAGTAGCAACCCTAGACTTATTTATTTTTTTACCTTTAGAAGTGCTTATGCGTTTGATTACATTACAGTTTAATGTTTACTGCTATAGATCAATCTGTGTGCTTATTCACTGCATATGCTTTTTAATTCTAAATGTTCTATGCGAGTACAACTACTATGCCATTTTTGGTTGATTTGGTAGTGTTTGAAGAAAGCTAAAGACTACAAACTCAGATGCTCTTCCACCTAGACGAACGGGCTTCATCCCACTAGCTTCCACGTACGGAATCTACATCAGGAGGGGGGACATGTTAACCACTTATGGACACTCTATCACCTTTGACGGACTCCTTATTACTTATTTGAGTCATGGAACAGGCTTGTCGGTCCTATAGGTGTGTAGGTGATCGCCAATGAGAAGTACACCACTTATCTTATTTTTATAGTATGTTTGCAATGATCGGCCACTATGGCGTCCATGTATGAATGGGTCAAATTCTTATAAAAGATCCATTTTGACCTAAAATCCTCATTCTTTGAGGTGCATGCTAAGAAGCGTTCTTGCTCTACCTCTATCCTCTTCTCCATCGTGTGCTCACGTGTGTATTGTGTGTGTGTGTGTGTGTGTGTGCTTGAGAGAGAGAGAGAGAGAGAGAGAGAGAGAGAGAGAGAGAGAGAGTAATCCAGCATTGCGGTGGTGAGGCGATTGAGTGCGGTGACAGCGGCTCCCTCTTCTTTGCGGCACTGGATCCTTCACGACGGAAAGCATTGAGCGGTGACTGACACACCATTTCCCCTTTGAGCTTGCTAGGATAGTCTAGTTGTGTGCTTGCAGCCATTCATGGCTCGCACACAGTGTTGGAAAGTTCCCAGCCTTCGACACGTGCTGTAAAGCGCACATTTTCCCATTATGGACCAAAATGACCATTTAGAGAGTCATTTGGCTCGGTTTTTGGTGATTTCCAAGTCCATTTCACTCTGAATGAGCCCATTTTCCAAAGCAAATTCAAACTGTGTGGACAAAAATTTCCTTTGTTTGGGCATATTGGGGGACATGGATGCTGATCCATGTCCAACAACATTTTTAAAATGTGATTGCTCTAGCTTATAAGCGCTTTCAAGGGTAGTAATTAGCACAAATTATTTCTTTAAAGTGAGGTGGGAGACATGGATCGCGATCCATGTTCCACTCCTTCTGTCAATTGTGATTGCATGTCCAGATTCTATTAGGTGAGGGGGGCAATCCTATATACTTATCTTTGAATTTTGATTTGTTTGCTTACCCAAAAAATCCTCTAGCAGTTTGTGCAAATGCCATCTTTGATCTGATTGATTACGCTTTTTGTGCATTTGTTGGGTGTCTTTGACAATTCACAAATTTTCTAGAGCTGAAGAGGATCATACCTGACCAATCTTGGGAAGTGTGGGTGTTCGGTGTGGCTGTAGTAGGTAGAATTGGTGCAAAGTGTTCTAGGTCACACAAACTCTCTAGCTCTCTCTCTGAACTGAGAGAATGCAAATGAGGTTTGTCTTGCCTATTTATACTATATGTTCTCGGCCTACCCCGAATGCAATGTGCCTACTTACCTTATTTGCCTACTTTTCTTGTGACATACCACCTGCAACTTAAGATCATACCTGACCAATCTTGGGAAGTGTGGGTGTTCGGTGTGGCTGTAGTAGGTAGAATTGGTGCAAAGTGTTCTAGGTCACACAAACTCTCTAGCTCTCTCTCTGAACTGAGAGAATGCAAATGAGGTTTGTCTTGCCTATTTATACTATATGTTCTCGGCCTACCCCGAATGCAATGTGCCTACTTACCTTATTTGCCTACTTTTCTTGTGACATACCACCTGCAACTTAGATGACTCATCGTTTGGACTCCTAGTCATTATTTGATCCATATTTTGCAATTTTGGATAGTTTTAGGTTAGCTCTAAATATGACTATTGTTCACATTATTCCATATTTGTCATGCTTTGTAGGTTTGGCATTTGCTTTTATATCTCAAATCATTCCATATTTGTCATGCTTTCAAAGCTCTTGCTTTGTAGGTTTGGTGTTTGATTTTTCATTATTAGGTTAAAAAAGGACAAAAAATTACTCAAATCAAGACTTTTGCCAAAATTACTCCGTGCACTTGTATATATATACTCTCACTCTAAGTATCTCTTGCATCAAAATTTGTCAATATGGCTCAATACTTTGCCTAATAAGAGTGAAAATCTGCTAAAATTTGTACAAAAAAATCATTTTAAGCATCAACCGCACTGTATACATTGTACACATAATCTCTCAACATCTTGCAGCCTAATATTTTTCAATATGCTGCATCTGCTATTGTAGCCATTATTACTCTCTTCTTCCCATTGTGAGTCACCCAGAAAAAGGTTGATGCTATATGCAAGGGCAAATACGATGTGTCTATGCAAGGCCATGTAAGGTGACCCTATTATGTGCAGAGAAGAGATGCATTGGTAGGTAACAGAATGTTGTGCAAGATATGGGTATTAAATTAATTGTTCACTGGTTCTTGCTGGCAAGGTTTCATCCATTGTACTTTTGCCAAACATAAGTTGTTGAAGTTATAATGCCCTTTCCTTAATTCTTGGTTTTGTGATTATCCTTTGTGTGGACAAGTGTTGATTTGGTTGTACTTTAGTAATCCATTTGAGGCTTGTTTTGGGAGACTCCAACAAGATCTGGTTGTTTGCTGGTTTCAGCCCCCATTCCCATTTAGTTGCTTTGAGAAAACATTTGTAGTTTATTAAGACTGCTAAAACATTCATATGTCGAGTGAAGTTCTACTATCGATTTTGTTTAGCTTTGCTGGTTTTGGCAATTGGGAATCTGTTTTTCACTAAGGTGAAGGTTTCAGTAACAAGCATTGTCTTTGGAATCCATATTTGTTTTGGTTTTGATGCCACGATTGATTTTTATTTTTGCAATTACTTGCAGGTAGTTATGGTGTAGAAGCAAGAAACTCGTCCTTTGTGTTGTAGCCATTTGAGTGCTTCTGTTCATCCCATATGTGATATGTTTGCACGAATGGTGTAACATAGGGCTTATCCTTGAGATAATAGTGCAGTGTTTCATCTTTCCAATACGGAATAGCCTTGTAAATGTGCATCCACAAAACTCCCAAAATGATTTACTCATTGAGATATGTATCAGCCATAATGTGGAACCGATGTGGGCAGTGCTTGCCATCAATGTTGATTGAGACATTGGCTTATCCATGGTTTCTTGGTTAGCCACTTTGAGTTCAATTTGAGGTGTTTCTATCATTGACTCTAATAGTTTTAGGTAGGTTGATTATTGCATAAGATTGACACATGCTCTAGTATCCACAAGTGCTCTTTTGGTTGTGCCATTGGCTAGCCAAACATCCATACTACCTAGCCAAGTTTGCTCGACTTCAACTATTGCAGTAGGAGGTGGTGGTTTATTCTGATCCTTTTGCTTTAAACTCCATAACTTAGTTCCTCCCATGCTTGATCTTTAATGGCTTGAACTGTTTTCTATCACTCCTTAGCTAAATGTCTCCTTTTCTAGCATGCCAGCTATGAGAGGTTGTTATACTTTATTCAATTTTCATCCATTTATCCAATTAGACATCACCTCTCCCTCTAATGTGACAAGTTGGACGGCTCCACTTGGTGATATGTGGTTTAAAAAAAATGGGTTGCTACCCTACTTTTTAAGTATTTTGGTTAAGAGTGTAGACTCATACGTAGTCACCCTTTTGAAATTCCTTGTTTTTCACATGGGAATTGTTTCATTTGTCATTTTTGCACATACATAGCTACAATTGATCGAATTCTTGTCTTGTCTAATTGCATTAGTTGGTCTTGTTTGCCAGATAACTCATGTACAGTCCATCCCAAGTCTTGAGCTCTGCGTAGTGTAGGAATTACGAACTCAACCGGCAATATTGAATTTATCCCAAACACTAAGTTAAAAGTTGTTGTTTTTTGTGGTGTTTTATATGCTACCCAATATTCCCATAAGGTTAAATTTAACTATGTTTCCAATCCATTATAGATTCATTGACAATCTTTGTAAGCATTGTGTACAATAATTTGTTGGTGCTCTTGGTTTGTACGTTGACATCATTGTTTTGTGTTGCCTTAGCCAAGAGCACCAACCCATTGCTTTGCATTGCCTTAGTCTCAACCAATTTGGTCAAATAATCCGTGGCCACCAGAATGTATTGAGCATGTGCTCTATATGTCAGTGGAGAGATAGGCCCTACAAAGTCAGTTTCCCGTTTGGCAAAAGCGCATTCTCCCATTATTGGTCATAATGACATGTCATCACGTCTCACCAGTAATTTAGTATGTTGGTAAGTCCCACATTATCTCACATAATATTCCGCATCCATCAATAGAGTAGGCTACTAGATTCCTATGAGGAGTATCACTTTTACAATTTTGTCTACCAAAAAGTGTCCTCTTCTTGAACTGGCGTGTGCTTGCTATAGACAGGTACTCATGTTTTGTAGCACAAATCTTTAGGTTGTCATCTACTCCTTTTTTATAAATATGGTTTTCAATGATAGCATAGTTTTTTACTTCTTGTTGAATTGAGCTTAATTTGGCTCTGATCAACTTCCCTAGTAAAACTCGTTGCTCTAAGTACTCCACAATACACTTTGTTCACTTGGGTGATGTTTCTATCTTGAATAATGTAGCATGCTCAAGTGTATTTTTGATTGCACAAGCATCACATGAGCTAATATAGTTGTGTATGTGTTTCTCCATGTGAGGCCAATACACTCCAAGTAGCATCAGTTGTTGATACATTTGCATTTTGGCATTACGAATATCCGTAGTTTGTACATGAGCTTGCTTCATATATATCTCTTTTTCGGATGGCTCGATGCATAATCTTAGTATGACATCATGTTCTTTCTTGTATAATCATCTTACAATATACACTAAGTTGCGAGATTGCTTGATAATTGATGGTTGTCTCTCAATTTGTAGTGAACCAATGGTGAGCAATGGTATAACTTGTTTGCTCCACCTTGGTACATTTAGATGTTGAAGAGACAAGAGTCAGGCAAATCATCTTCAACCCCATTCCCCATGTAGCATACACAACAAATGGTCCGCTCTTTGGTGTGTAGTCCCCTTTTTGACCACCATAGTGAAATCAAATTCCAACAATATTAGGAACCATCAAACGATGCGACCCGTGTTGCATGGTTTGTTCAACAAGTACAATAATACCTAATGATCCACAAAGAATATGAACTTGTTTGCAAGAAAATATTAATATCAAAACTTTTTGACAATATAGATCATTCCCAAGCCCTCTCTTTTTGTGATCACGTAATTCAATTTTGCGCTATTGAGTTGTCTACTAGAGTAACAAATGCAAAATCCATGTTGTTTTCTCTAGGTTGAGCCAAGATACATTCAATAGCATAAGTTGATGCATCTACATAGACGTGGAGAATATTGTTCTAGTTAGGAGCTTTCAAAATTAGAGCAAAAATAAGTCTCTCCTTCAATTTTTAAAATGCTTTCTCACATTCGTCATTCCATTTGAACTTTGTAATGAGTGCATAGAGAGGTTTTGCAATGATCGCATAAATTGTAAATAAATCTACGGTAATATCCACAATGGATTATAAAGGCTTGTACCTCTCTAGCTTTTGTTGGTCTTCAAAGAGAAAAAATCACTTGTATCTTGTTAGTAGAAATGTCATTTTTGGACACAATATGTCCCAGAATCTTGCCTTGTGATGTTTTGCATTTTTCAAAGACCTTATTTAAGTGTTTGACATGTTCATTTCTATGGAGAAAATTCACACACAGATCATCCATATAAATCTCTAAGAACTGTCTTAGATATTCCTTGAATTCATAACTCATATTCCTTTAGAATGTGGTAGGTATTAACAACTTACTGCCAATATCCTCAGCCTTATTGACCATCCACTTGGGAACCTCAGGAACCTTTCCATAAAATTTCTTCAGTGTGAACCCATTCACAGGTTTTAAAATCTTGGTTCCGAAGACATCTTTCAACAAAAATGTTCCTTGGCTCTGTTCTGAAACAATCTGATAAGGTTAAAAATATCGTAGCTTCAACTTACCCAGATGTGGTCCCAACTTAGATTTATATAGCATCACCCAATCTCCCACCTAAAATTTTTTGAATTTCACCTACCTCGACATCCATGCTTGTCTCCTCTTCTGCCCAACATCCACCAAGTAGGCACTCTGAATTCTATCCTCTTCCAATTTAAGCAGGTCCTTCTGTCTATGGGAAATTGATTCCTCCGGACTCAACTTATGCTAAACTGACAACCTCAAGCTTGGAATTACATATTCCATTGGCACCACAGCTTCAATTCCAAACACCAATCTAAAAGGTGTCATTCCAGTCACCACCTTAAAAGCTGTCGGAAAAGCCCATAGTGCTGAATCCAGCTTATCATCCCAATCCGATTTATTTTTTGACACAATCTTCTTCAAAAGTCTCACCAACACTTTATTGGAGCTTTCCGCGTGCCCATTTGCTTGTGGATGATATGGAGTAGATTTCTTATGCAAAATCATATGTCTGGATGTCAACTCCTGAATCACAGAACTCAAAAAATGTACTCCTTGATTCGACACCAACTCAATAGGACATCCAAATCTTGTCATAATGTTTTTATATAGAAACCGTGCCACACTTGCTACTTTATGATCTCTCAAAGCCACCGCTTCCACCCGTTTGCTAGCATAATGGGTTGCAACAAGAATGTATCTGGAACCCGTCCTCTTTGCCGGTGGTTTTATTGGGCCTACAAAATCCAATCCCCACTTCTGAAATGGTTCCAATGGCAAGACAAGATGATCCTGCATCCTATCCCCTTGTGTAGGCTGCCCCATCTTCTGACATTGAACACATTCCTTGGCAAAACTATGTGCATCTTTCAATACCAAAGGCCACCAAAGTCCAGCTTGTAAAATTTTTTGACCTGTAATTTCCCTGAGAAATTTCCTCCAGCTGATCCCCAATGTGCCTCCTGCAACAGTGCTTTCTACTCTTCATCCGGAACACATCAGCGTATAATCTGATCTGCTCCTCTTCTATATAAATCTCCAGCTATAATAAAAAATGGTTGCTCCTCAATGCAAACTTCTTCCTCTGATCCGAAGACATTGTTGAAGGTAAAACTCTATCCACCAGAAACCGAACCATCTGATCATACCAATTATAAAAAACTAACCTTCCACACATAACAAATCCGCATCAAGCAATTTATCCGATACTCTTGGTAATTCCTCCCTATGTTCCAATCTGTTGAGGTAATCAGCCATTGCATGCTGAGTTCCTAGAGTATGGACACCTATATAATCAAATTCTTGCAACATGAGCATCCACCTTGCTAATTTGCCTTCCAATTTTGGCTTCTTTACCAGAAACAATAAAGTCTGATGATCCACATGGAAAACCACTTTATTCCCCAACAGATAATGTCGGAATTTTTCCAAAGCAAAAATCATTCCAAGAGCTTCCCTTTTCGTAACTGTGTAATTCTTCTCTGGTGCTCTCAACATTCTACTAGCATAATAAACTAGTTGAAACCATCCCTTGATCTCCTCCTGCATTAAAACAGCTCCTACTGCCATGTCGAAAACATCTACATACACATGAAACGACAATTCCCAAATTGGTGGTTGAAGTATAGGTGAAACCACCAACATCTTTTTGATAATCTAAAAAGTCTTTTCTTGTGCTACTCCCCAAACAAATTCCACATCCTTCTTAGTCAAATGACTAAGTGGTGCGCTTATATCCACCAAATACCGCAAATACCTACCATGCCATTTGATTTGTCCAACAAACCACATCACTTCTTTCAAGTGTCTGGAGCTACAACTTTTTGGATTGCACTAATCTTGTCCCCATCAATCGACATTCCTTCTTCAGAGATGATATGTCCCAACAACTTTCCCTTCTGCACTACTATTGCACACTTCTAAGGATTAAGTGACATCCGAAACATCCTACATCTTTCAAAACACAAATATTCCAGATGTCTGACTTTTCCCCAAAAACCAAAAAATCATCCATAAAAATTCTCATAAAATATGTCAAATGCGGCTCAAAGGTTTTAAATGCTGCCTTTGAGAACGATGGTGGTCCGTTCTTCAAACCAAAGCTCATTACTGTGTATGCAAAAGCTCCCCATTCTGTGATAAAAGCAGTTTTTTTCAATATCCTCCTCAGCCATTGGTATTTGATTATACCTTGAAAATCCATCAAGGAAAGTGTACATCTCATGTCCCGCTACGTCATCCAGTAATGGAAATGGATCTGAAACTGTTGCTGCATTCAATTTTCTATAATCCACACAAACCCTTAACTTCCTAGTCTTCTTAGGTACCACCACAATTGGTGACAACCATTCCGCGTGATCCACTGGCACAATGAATCCTGCATTCAGCAATTTGTCCAATTCCTCTTTCACCTGCTTAGCGTAATTTGGATTCATCCAATATCTTTGCTGAATCACTGGAACAACATCTATTCTCAAATTTATATGATGCTTGTAAACTTGAGGATCCATGCCTTTCAAATCATAATAATCCCATGCAAAGACATCAATATACTCCAACAGTAATTCCTTCAAGTCCTTCTTGAAACCGTCCTCCAAATGAACACTAAATTTTACCTGTAAATCATCCTCCTTAACTCGAGAAATTTTCTCCATCGTCTTATTATACAGAGCCTCCGCTCTCTGAATTGCCTCCTTTGGCTCCAACTCCGAATCCTCCATCACAGTTTCTTTTTGGATTTTTCTCTCTTCCCTCTTTAATTTTGAATTTTTCTGTTCCATACCATCTGTATTCCTCTCCAATTGATCAATTCCCAAATTGTCCTCTTTCACTACATATTTGTCAATGATCCGTTCCACATCAACCTCGAATACCAGAATAATCGTTGGATTTGTTGCTAGGAAATATGCCTCTTCATCATCCTCCAAACCTTCAGACATGTTAATTGCTTGTTCCAACATCGGCTTCGTTGATTCTGACAATTCCTTCTTCGGTCCCATTGGTAATGTAACTTCTGTCCTTCCTTTATTAACCGTCACTTCATTTTTTCCCCAGTCCTGTTTTAGCTTAGCCGTGCAAAACCATGGCCTCCCCAACAACATAGAATAAGTATTTTTTGAATCCTTCATCCTGATGACTACAAAGTTTACCATAAACTGCAATCCATGAATGGTAATACCCTGCCTCCTTAACATCCCCACTGGTTAAACTCTGCTCTGATCAGCCATGCGCACTTGAAATGGAGCTGATTCCTGACATCTTGCATCCTTAGTAATTCCGATTCGGAAAGTATGTTGACACCTGATCCACCATCCAATAGTATATCAAAAAATTTGTTGTTATTAAATTCCAACGACAGTGTTGGTACTGAAAAATCCACATCCTCTGGGCTAATCTGGCAACTTTGAACTGTCTGCTGCACCTCATACATACTCGGAGCAGTCTTTGACCTCCGCATCATTGTATATAATTTATCCCTGAAAATTGGAAATAATGACAACAACTGATCCAAGGTAAAATGCATATAGGAATTCGTTAACTCTTCAAACAAGGCATCCGTCCTTTCTCTTTCCTTCTCCTCCTTTTTTACCCCTTTCTCCTTCCATTTCAGCTTGATCTGTTGTTCCTCCTTTTCCATCAGATCTTCAGCTACCTTATCGCGAATCTCCTTCTGCTCCTCCCAATCGAGTGGAGGTTTCAACCTTGCTTTTGACCTTGTTGTCACTAATACATCTACTTCCTCTTGCAAGCATTTAGAACAATCACATTCCGGCTGACAATCCATAGCCACTTCATTTACCCCCTGATCCTGAAATGATTCTACTACTATCAAACTACTTCCCGGTTCTTTGTTTGCTTTGGCTGATTGGGCTGGTGGTGCTGGCAACTGCGGCACTTGCCCCCTTGGCTGTTCCTGATTCCCCCCTTGATAATTCCAATTCGGCTAATTCCATCCTTGTGGTTGTTGCTGCCAATTCTACCAACACTGCTACTAATCCCAATTGCCCCCCCATGGGGGTCTTGAATTCTGCCATCATCGTTATCTTGGTCCTCCTCCAAGATTGAAATTTCCTCTGAATGATGGTCCCCCTTGATCAAACTGTGGTCTCCACCCAGAATATGGTTGTTCCCTTTGCCAACCTTGATTGTTGAACATCCTCTACCTTCCTAATGTCTCTAGAAACACCCCATGAGTTTGAGGTCCTTGTTGTTGAATCTTCTGTTGAATCCTTTCTGGTACAACACCCCTGAAATTTAGATTAAACCAACAACCCTTTGTCCAATACCCATCCTTAACACAAATTTCACAATGAGGGGATTTTGATTCGACAACTTTCTGCATTTCCAACTTCTTTAATTTCTTCTCCATTAATTTTTCCACTCCATCATCTTTCCCTTTATCCTTATACTTTTCTTCAACTTCTTCTTGATTTTCTTCTTCTTATCCTCATCTCCTTCTGAATCCAAATCATCACTAGAATCCTCTTCACCATCAGAATCAGTTTCCAAATTTGAATCAGTATCAGTTTTTGAATCCGAATCGGTGTCCGAATCCGAATCATCTGACCTCTTCTTTTTCTTCGACCTCTTTTTCTTCTTTTCTTTAGATGACCTCTTGGCTGCTTTCCCATGAGAGACCACAAACCTTTTCTCTGCTCTTTGAGATGTTTCCACTAATGCTTGGAATCCACCCGCAACATCAACTCCAGCAACAGCATTCTTCAATTCCTTCCTTAATCAGTTCAAAAATACCCAACAGCATTTCATCAGTTGGCCTTTCTTGAGCAGTCAGCCTTCTCACATATTGGTTAAACTTTTGTGCGTAATCCTCAACAAACATTTTCCTTTGTTTCACTTCCCTAAGCCTGGTCAACACATCATGTGGAGTCTTTTCCCTTCTAAACCTATTAAAAAATGTTGCTTTCAAGCCATCATAATCAGCAAAATGACCTGCTGGAATATTACTAAACCATTGCATAGCCTTCCCATCCAATGTAGCCTCAAACTCGAGCATCTTAGCTTGGGCATCGTACACTTCGGAAAATCCTCTGGCCTGCCATCTTGTCTCGTATTGAGATACGTGGCAATCGGGGTCTTCCTTTGACTTTCCCAAAAAGGTCCGGAATTGGACGTGCATATCCTGCCTAGCCGCCGCCATATTTGTAAGTCCACCTGGTTGTACAAGATTTCCTGCACCGGTACTTTCCAACGAATCAAAAATCAATCTCCTTCTCACCACTAATGCATGTTGAAAAACTGCAACCGCCAACAGCCGCGGAAATAAATCCGGTTCTTTGTTCTCTACTTCTTCTTCCCACCTATCACTCAAATAATCCTCTGTGCCATCCAAATCTTCCACAGTATCATCAGAATCCTCTCCTACAGAAACTCGGTGCATCCCACTATAATCCAAACTTCCCTGCAATTCCGAACTCTGACCATCTTGCTCATAAAACTACCGGAACCGCCTAGCAACTGACCTTGTCCAATACGGGAATGTGTACTCTTCTGCTTTCTCCAGAGTGCAAAGACCATATTAGGTAAAGTGGGAAAATCCCAATTCCCAGGTTGGACAACTTTCAATATATCATGTATAAAATATAGAGATTTTATCAAAAATTTGAGTTTTCTTAAGGTCTCATTCCACTTTATGCACATACAATACACAATGAAAACAACTAAAATATCATGGTTTCAATCAATTGGATTATTAGGAGAGGAGTATATTGCATCCATTATCGTTGTCTATGTTCTACTGTCCTACCTACAACTTATCTCAACATGGAGAGCTTGGTTTCTAGGTCCACCACTTGTCCAAGTTAATGTAAAAGTGACTCAAGGTTCACAACTTGTGAAAGCAAGGATCCATTGAGGAATACAATCCACTTGGCTATTTTTCCTTAATTTATTGCATGTGACATTTAAGCAAGGTCCACTTCTAATCTATAACTTCTTAATTTGAGGCATGGGGCATACATAAAATATGTAGCATATGCTCTATTGCCTCATAGGAAGGTTGGTTTCAAGGTGCACTTATCCATGCTAGCCTATCTTGGAGAAATGATGGAGCTTGCTTCTCTCCTTGTTTCAATGGAGACTAGCTTGGACAAGTGGTGGACCTTTGCTTCTCTCTATGTTTCAATAGAGTTAGCTTGGACAAGTGGTGATCTTGGAACAAAACCCCCATGTAAAACATATCATGGGTATTCCAAGTGATTAGAAAGATTACCATTTAAGATATAACCTTATAGGTTGGACAACTAGATCTTGGCTTGGAGAAATGGTGGACCTTTGATTCTCTCCATGTTTCAATGGAGTCTATCTTGGAGAAATGGTGGAGCTTGCTTCTGTCCATGTTTCAATGGAGCCTAGCTTGAACAGTTGGTGGACCTTTGCTTCTCTCTATGTTTCAATAGAGTTAGCTTAGACACGTGGTGGATCTTCAAAATAAACCAACTACTATCAATGTTGCCTAGCTTGGACAAGTGGTGGAGTGTTTCTCTACTCCATGTTTCAATGGATCTTAGCTTGGACAAGTGTTGGACCTTAAAACAAAAACCCCATGTACAACATAGAATGGATTTTCTAGATTTCAATGGAGTCTAGCTTTAACAAATGGTGGAGCTTGTCTTCATCCATGTTTCAATGAAACTAGCTTGGACAAGTGGTGGACCTTGTAACAAACCCTCCCATGTACAACATATCATTGGTTTTCTAAGTGATGGGAAGGAATACCATTCAAGATATAAACTTATAGCTTGGATAAGTAGTTGACTTTAAAACCAAATTCATCATAATACAATGAAATACAGGTCAGCCAATTCCTAAATCTTGAGACCAAACCTCCCATGCTATTAGAGATAATATATTGGATAAGTGGTGGACCTTCTATTATTTTCCCATGCCTAGTTTAGACAACCGGTACACTTCGCAGCTATAAAGGTTGGACGAGTTGTGGAGCCTTGTTTCTATCCATGTTTTAATGGATCCTAGCTTGGACAAGTGGTGGACCTTGGAAAAAAGCTTCCATGTACAACATATATGAGGTTTTCCATGTTTTAATGGAACCTATCTTGGACAAATGGTGAAGCTTTCTTCTCTCCATGTTGATTTTGGAACTACCTTAGACAAGTGGTGGAGCTTTTCTTTTCTACTCTTCATAATACAATGAAGTATATGTTGGTTACATGGTGAATCTTAAGGCCAAACCTCCCATTTTACTAGAGATGATAGGTTGGACAAGTGGATCAACCTTCTATCATTTCTCCATGACTATATTGGACAATTAGTAGACATAACATCTCTCTATGTTGTCTAGAGATGAGCTTGGACAAGTGATGGACCCTGCTTCTCTCTCCCCTTGGTTTACTAGTTTGAAGACTCAGTATATATACTTTCTTAGATCTAGCTTGAACAAGTGGTGGACCTTGCATCCACAATCTTAATTCAGTATAAAAAAGTATATGAAAAAATAACATAGGAATCTTGGTTTGAAGGTCAAGCAATTAGGTTCCAAATGCACATAATAATATATTTTCCACCCATATTAAAAGAAAGTTAAATATGCACATAATAATATATTTTCCACCCATATTAAAAGAAAGTTAAATATGTTATTACCAAATTGACAAAGGTAACGTCCAAGAATTATATCTTTCCATCTTGTCAGATCTAAATCTTCATCAAGGCGACATGCATGTATACATCAACTTTCAAGCCATTCAAGAATACATGCACTTAGATTCCATAGTTTTGTTTTCAAAGTCTTTTAGGTTCTAAAACTCTTTCACATAAAGTATGTAATGACAAAATTCTTGAAGCAAACATTTGTGCCCAAGAAAAAGATCCCTCTCACATATTTAAAGTCCATGAATTCTCTGATCCACACTTACAAGTTTTATTTTGACATCAAACATCAATTCTTTTATAGTTCCAAATAAATGCAACCTCGATATGAATTGACAAAAAATGAATTTCTTTTACTATATGACCCAACATAGGCCCCAATCAAATAAAAAATGAGTCCCCAAAAATTTGGGTGCACTCTAGCAATACATCAGAGTCCCCTTACAATAGGATGCACTCCAATAGTACATTGAAGTCCCCTTAGAGTAGGGTGCACTCCATTCAAGTGTTCATAAAATTGACACACCTTTGTTTTTTTATAAAAAAGACTATATCAAATTATACAAATGTTGAAACACACTAGAATAAAAAAAGCATCTTATAGCCATATTTATTCAATGCTTTCGTGTTGACAAGTACACACCAAGGACATAATTTGTCTCAGAATCACTATATTGATTTACAATTGTGTTATATGTATAGACTCTCTTATCTCTTGCATACAACCATCCTACCAACCATGGAATTATGGTTCGCTGCAAGAAGTTTTGAAGTTGCTCGGAAGTTTGCCTCCACATCTTTGGAAATATAAGATATGTCCCTGGCATGTTCCACATCACCCTATATGGAGTGTCATCAAAAATTAAGGTATTGTTTGCATCCAAATCCTCAAATATCTTCCAAATATCACTCAGATTTTTGTGATAAACCCTTGTAAATCCTAACTTGATATTTGGATTTTGGCAATTTTTGTTACTCATAAACACCTTGAACTTGGTATACTGCTCAAGAAAACACTTTTGTGTGATGCGTTGCACCCTTGTTAAGTTATAGCAACTCCATATCCATAGCTCAAAGTATTCAGCACAAAAATCCAAAAAACTTTGTGCGTCTGGTCGCACCACATGATAAACTTCATCTTTGTCCTCCACAAGTCGCATGTGTTGAGCCCAAGATGGCATAGAATCTCCATGTTTCATTTCAACTGTCTTGAGAAGTAACCCCTCTAGATCCAAGATAAGTACTCTTTTGATGTCCTTGAAAGCAAGTGGTAGGTGATAAGGAGGTGATTCATTCCTTGGACAAGGTCTTGGAGGAGGTTGGATGGGTAATTCAATAGTTTTCTTCAATTTATGCCAGCATATAGCCAATTCATTTTTCTGTAATGGTTCTGAAATTAAAGAACAAGAACACTTAATGCAAACACAACAATAGACATGATTTTTACATTGTCTACCCTAAGGTTTTATTAGATACCAAAATCCATCTATGATCTACTCATTAATAGAAAGAAAGTCAAATTAAAATCCTGACTCTTTTTTATGCTACACTCTCTCTTAGTCTCAATACCATGGAGTTCAACTAGACTTAAGTCAACTAATAACTACTACTTGTTGTTAAAGGTATGCTTGAAGTGTATAAGGCTTAACCAATGCTCTAGTGTAGAATGGGTATTTAGGTCTCAAGGTCTACCACTTATCCAAGCAAAGATCCATTTAGATATGGAAACCCAATTTTTATTAATATAATGATATAGAGTGGACAAGTGGTGAATCCTGAGACCAAGCCACACATGCTACTAGGGATAATAGGTTGGACAAGTGGTGGACCTTGAATGTAAACCCCCCATGTACAAAGTATCAGGGGTTTTGGGTATTTCAATGGACTCTAGCATCTTGGAAACATGGTGGAGCTTACTTCTCTCCATGTTTCAATGGAGTCTATCTTGGATAAATGGTGGAGCATCATTCTCTCCATGTTTCAATGGAGCCTACCTTGGACAAGTGGTGCATGTTTGTTTCTCTCTATGTTTGAACAGATTTAGCTTGGACAAGTGGTGGACCTTGGAACAAAATCCCCATGTAAAACATATCATGGACATTACAAGTGGTGAGAAAAAATACCATTCAATATATAACCTTATAGGTTGGAAAAGTGGTGGACCTTAACACCCAATTATTATTAATATAATGACATAGAGTGGACAAGTGGTGAATCTTGCGACCAAACCTACTAGGAAAAGTACGTTGGACAAGTGGTGGACCTTGAATGCAAACCCCCCATGTACAAAATATTACTCATGCTACTAGGAATAATTTGGTATTAAGGTCCATGTTTCAATGGAGCCTAGCTTGGAAAAGTGGTGGACCTTTGTTTCTCTCTATGTTTCAATAGAATTTGCTTGGACAAGTGGTGAACCTTGGAACAAAACCCCCATGTAAAGCATGTCATGGGCATTACAAGTGGTGAGAAAAAATACCATTCAAGGTATAACCTTATAGGCTGGACAAGTGGTGGACCTTAGCACCCAATTCCTCTTATTATAATGACATATAGTGGAAAAGTGGTGAATTGTGAGACCAAACCTACTAGGGATAATAGGTTGGAGAAATGGTTGACCTTGAATGTAAATCACCCATGTACAAAATATCATGGGTTTTGCGTATTTCAATGGAGCCTAGCATCTTGGAGACATGGTGGAACTTACTTCTCTCCATGTTTTAATGGAGCCTATCTAGGAGAAATGGTGGAGGTTCCTTCTCTCCATGTTTCAATGGAGCCTAGCTTGGACAAGTCGTGGACCTTTGTTTCTCTCTATGTTTGAATATGGTTAGCTTGGACAAGTGGTGGATCTTGGAATGAAACTCCCATGTAAAACATATCATGGGCATTTCAAGTGGCGAGAAAGGATACCATTTAAGATATAACCTTATAGGTTGGACAAGTGGTGGACCTTAACACAATATAATGACATAGAGTGTACAAGTGGTGAATCTTGAAACCAAACCACTCATGCTACTAGGGATAATAGGTTAAACAAGTGGTGGGCCTTGAAATAAAACCCCCTAGAGTGTTTCAATGGATCCTAGCTTGGAAACATGGTAAATCTTGCTTCTCTCCATGTTTCAATGCAGCCTATCTTGGATAAATGGTGCAGCATCATTCTCTCCATGTTTCAATGTAGCCTAGCTTGGACAAGTGGTGGACCTTTGTTTCTCTCTATGTTTAAATAGAGTTATCTTGGAAAAGTGGTGGACCTTGGAACAAAAACCCCATGTAAAACATATCATGGGCATTACAAGTGGTGAGAAAAAATACCATTCAATATATAACCTTATAGGTTGGACAAGTGGTGGACCTTAACACCCAATTATTCTTAATATAATGACATAGAGTGGATAAGTGGTGAAATTGGGACCAAACCTACTAGGGAAATAGGTTGGACAAGTGGTGGACCTTGAATGTAAACGCCCCATGTACAAAATATCACTCATGCTACTAGAAATAATTTGGTATTAAGGTCCATGTTTCAATGCAGCCTAGCTTGGAAAAGTGGTGGACCTTTGTTTCTCTCTATGTTTCAATAGATTTATCTTGGATAAGTGGTGTACCTTGGAACAAAACCCCCATGTAAATCATGTCATGGGCATTACAAGTGGTGAGAAAAAATAACATTCAAGCTATAACATTATAGGTTGGACAAGTGGTGGACCTTAACACCTAATTCCTCTTAATATAATGACATAGAGTGGACAAGTGGTGAATCATGAGACCAAACCTACTAGGGATAATAGGTTGGACAAGTGGTGAACCTTGAATGTAAACCCCCCATGTACAAAAAATTATGGGTATTGGGTATTTCAATGGAGCCTAGCAACTTGGAGACATGGTGGAGCTTATTTCTCTCCATGTTTCAATGGAGCCTATCTAGGAGAAACAGTGGAGGTTCCTTCTCTCCATGTTTCAATGAGCCTAGCTTGGACAAGTGGTGGACCTCTCTTTCTCTATATGTTTTAATAGAGTTAGCTTGGACAAGTGGTGGACCTTGGAATGAAACCCCCATGTAAAACATATCATGGGCATTTCAAGTGGTGAGAAAGGATACTATTTAAAATATAACCGTATAGGCTGGACAAGTGGTGGACTTTAACACATATTTCTTCTTAATATAATGACATAGAGTGTACAAGTGGTGAATCTTGAGACCAAACCACTCTTGCTACTAGGGATAATAGGTTGGACAAGTGGTGGACCTTGAATGTAAACCCCTCATGTACAAAATTATGGGTTTAGGGTATTTCAATGGAGCCTAGCTTGGAGACATGGTGGAGATTGCTTCTCTCAATGTTTCAATGGAACCTATCTTGGAGAAATGGTGGATCATCCTTCTCTCCATGTTTCAATGGAGCCTATCTTGGACAAGTGGTGGACCTTTGCTTCTCTCTATGTTTTAATGGAGTTAGCTTGGACAAGTGGTGGGTCTTGG
Organism: Adiantum capillus-veneris; assembly: GCF_014529385.1. Classification (NCBI taxonomy): domain Eukaryota; kingdom Viridiplantae; phylum Streptophyta; class Polypodiopsida; order Polypodiales; family Pteridaceae; genus Adiantum; species Adiantum capillus-veneris. The sequence goes on from NC_140945.1 coordinate 73,069,572, forward strand.
AACAAAACCCCTTTGTAAAACATAGCATGGACATTACAAGTGATGAGGAAAAATATCATTCAAGATATAACCTTATAGGTTGGAAAAGTGGTGATGGACCTTGACAAGTGGTGAAGGATACCATTTAAGATATACCCTTATAGGTTGGACAAGTGGTGGACCTTAACACCCAGTTATTCTTAATATAATGACATAGAGTGGATAAGTGGTGAATCTTAAGACCAAATCACTCATGCTACTAGGTATAATACGTTAGAGAAGTGGTAGACCTTGAATGTAAACACCCCATGTACAAAATATCATGGTTTTAGGGTGTTTCAATGGAGCCTAGAATCTCAGAGACATGGTAGATCTTGATTCTTTCCATGTTTGAATGGCACCTATCTTGGAAAAATGATGGAGGTTACTTCTCTCCATACTTCAACGGAGCCTAGCTTTGACAAGTGGTGAACCTTTGCTTCTCTCTATGTTTGAATAGAGTTAGCTTGGACAAGTGGTGGACCTTTGCTTCTCTCTATGTTTGAATAGAGTTAGCTTGGACAAGTGGTGGACCTTGGAATGAAACCCCCGTGTAAAACATATCATGGGCATTTCAAGTGGTGAGAAAGGATACCATTTAAGATATAACCTTATAGGTTGGACAAGTGGTGGACCTTAATACATAGTTCTTCTTAATATAATGACATAGAGTGTACAAGTGGTGTATCTTGAAACCAAACCACTCGTGCTACTAGGGATCCTAGCTTGGACAAGTGGTGGACCTTGGAAAAAAGTCCCCCTGTACAACATAGATGAGTTTTTTCATGTTTTAATGGAAGAGAGATTCGACAAATGGTGGAGCTTGCTTATCTCCATGTGGATTTTAGAACTAGCTTGGACAAGTGGTGGAGCTTTGCTTTTTTACTCTTCATAATACAATGATGTATAGGTTGGTTACATGGTGAATCTTAAGGCCAAACCTCCCATCTTACTAGAGATGATAGGTTGGACAAGTGGTCAACCTTCTATCATTTCTCCATGCCTATAATTAGACAATTAGTAGAACTAGCATCTTTCTATGTTGTCTAGAGCTGAGCTTGGACAAGTAGTGGACCTTGCTACTCTCTTCCCTTGGATTATTAGTTTGAAGACTCATTATATATACTTGCTTAGATCTATATAATTACTCATTAGTTAGGTTACAAGTGGGTATGTAATATGTTAGCCTCAAGGGACTTTGAATATTGAATAGTAAGACCAAGTGCTGGTTTGAAGATCTTTTGCTTATCTAAACTAGACTCTAACTCAATAATAAGTTTCATAAGTTCCACGAATTGTCCTATCTAGGCTCCAAAAGAGTCTTAATTGGTTTGTGCTAGATTATAACTTCCTTGATGGGGTAGAATCCTAGAAAAATGAGGCACTATAAGTTTTACCTTAGCTCAAATGGATTTTTCACTTAAACTCGACTGCAATTTGGCTATCTAGTCTTTGTCTCGATGGAGTTTAACACTAGATACATAGTAGTGATATTTAAGCTTCATGTCTCTTCACTTGATCGAGATATGAGACCATACTTTCAAGGTCACCACTTGTCTTACCTAAAGACCAATGTGAGACATGGGAGCAAGAAAGCCATCCGATATTGTTTTAAGGACTATTACATAGGCAATCAATAACTTAAGTAAAGAAAAAAGACTTGGATCTTTCACAATTAATAACTTAAGTAAAGCCAAAAAGACTTGGATCTTTGACAGTTTTTTTCAAACTAAAAAAGCACAATCTCATGCTAACAAAACTATAAATCACAATTGAAAGTTTTGAACAAGAAAAAGATCAACAATCTTAATAAGAAGGATACTTTTCATTTCATTTGATGATTACAAACTAAAAAAAAGTCTCTCAAGAAATTGATAAACAAAAAATGTAGGTGACTGCTTCATTATTTTGAGCAAAAATATCAAAATCTCTATTGATTGAGCTCCATCTAGTAGTATCCTTTGTAAGATCTTGCAAGAAGGAATAAAAAGAAAGATTTGTTAGATACCATGCACATGAGTGTTCAAGCATGTGTATCAAGAATATATGACATGTCACTAGTACCTTAGGGTTGCTTTCTATCCAGCCTTAGAAGATTGTTCTCAGCTTTCACCTTATTTATATAAGCCTTTGCTGTGGTTGCCTTCAAAACTCCTTTTGTGTTACAACCCAATTGCCTAGCTAAAGTGGTCAATTGTGACGCCTTCATGCTTTCAATGGGTGTACGCTCCTTTGCCAAGATCTCTTGGATTTGGGCTCTTCTCATTTCATTGCGGTGGCTTGTGTCACTTGCATCTTCAATGATAGTTTCATCTCTGTCACCTTTTGCAGGTGGTATTCTTCTTGTAAAGAACACCTTAGCTGACCAAACATCATTTTTCTGCTTCCAATACTCCATGATTTGTTTGTATTCACTATCATTTGTCACTATAGGTTGTCCATAACGATTAGAAGCAATTAAATCACGCACATCCCTTCTCTCATCAAGCTGAATCAAGTATGGCAGTAGCTCCTCCAAGAGCATATTGTCAACCATCTTCTCAGCATCAAATTGTGGTGGAAAAATGCAATTGTTTGCTGGTGAAATACATCCCTTGTAAGGAGAGTCATCAATAAGCACTGTTCTTTGTGGATCACATTCAAACCCCATGGCAATTTTGGCTAGAGGCTTGAACATTGCCTCAACGTTTGGATTGTCGGGTCTAAACAATTTTTGAGTTTGAGCGGTGTAGCAAACATCTTGCGACCAAATTGCAAAGAAAGGCAATGTATCCTCAGCTAAGTTGTTTAGTGCTGCAAGGATTTGATACACATTATTCCTAGTAGCTGTCGACCAAATTGCAACATTAAACCTTTGTAAAATAGTCTTCAAGAATTGGATGCAACCTGGCCTGAGTATAATATATCTTTTTGAATCCATTTGCACTGAGTTGTGGTGTGAGGATGGTTGAGGGGAACGTTTCAACAATAGACCATTTAAATCCAATATAATTGTAAGCATGGATTTCTCAACATCTACGCTACATGACGTAGTACCAATTGGCAATAGCTCGTGAGTGGACTTTTCAGTCTCTTTTGATGTATGTTGCATTTTTGAAGCATCGATTTCTTGGTTCTCATTATTGGAAGCTTGCTCAAGTTGCACAACACTAGACTCTAGTATAGAAATATCATCCATCTTGGGCACTTTAGAAACCATAGAATCTATGGATTCTATAGTTGTTGACTGAACCATAGGAGCGTTATCCATCCCAGTTTGTGAATCTAAGAAAACACACACACAAATGGTATCTCAAAACCACTAGAATTTTATTCACCATATTTATATGTAGAACTCCTAGTAAGAAATTTATTTAAGGTAAAGTCGTTGTTAGAATCCTTGCAACCATTTTCAGCATTCGTACACCAAACACCACTTGTCTAAAATACAATCTACTAACTCAACATTTTCCATCCTACACTTTATTAAAGATGAGTACTTAAAGTGAAAACTAAAAGCCACCCTTGTTGAGGAAACATGGATACAAGGTCCACCAAATGTCCAACCTAGACTACAAGAAAATAATTAGAGATTTGGCTTAGATTTGGATTCAAAGGCCACCACTTATTCAAGTAAGATAACTCCACTTGTTTAAGACAGTAATGTTTGAAGCCCCACCACTTGTCCAACCTAGACATTGATTAAATTTTGGTAAGATTTATCACAAATCTAGAGTAGAATCAAGATTCTATGGCCAAGGTAGTCAAATATGTTAGACAACACACAAAGCATAAGAGCACTCTAGATTCTCGTTGAGCATAAACTAAACAATAATCAAATGTTATATTCACTTGAGATTTCATCCATGAAAAATGAAAATGATGCATGTACTTGAGATTTCCATCCATGTACAATACTTTACAATGTCAAGTAAAGTTATAGTCAGCAAACAACTCTTCTCCTGCTTCAACTTGACAAATAGTCTCAATGCATACATGGCCATATTCTTCTGACTTGATGTGTGAAGAGGTGCATTTATGCCAAGGTGGCAAATTTGGATCAAATGTATAGCGTACGTTGGGACAGACATTTGTACTGTGAGAACTATTTATATAGCCCGACACGTTTCCTTCTTCTACACAACCAATAATGTATGATTGATCTTCCTCTTCTTCTATGTTTGGATCCTCTAGAAGAGAATATTTATAAGCTCTTGGAAATATTTTGCATATCTTTTTCCAGTCTTGAAATCTATACTTATGCCCTCCATAGTTTAGAATAGTCAAACCACTTTCCAGGGTAGTATGCACAAATAGCCCATAACCAGCTCCTTCAATACATGAAAGTCGCACTTCAAAATCCACACCGTTAATATGGAAAATTACATCTTTGGGAATAGGAAAAGTTGGTGTCCCAAAAGGATCTTCATGCCAATCATAGTGTGAAATACATCTAGTTTTTATATCACTTAACTCCTTTGTGTCTGCAAAAAGAAGAAAATATTATGCATAAAATAATGACAATATCAAAGAAAGATATCATTATTTTATAGTCCAATAGGTCCATTGTATGGAAGACTTAGAGTGCCTCTTACATGGTGCCTCCAAGGTTTCCAAAAAATAAAATCATTGGAAAAAAAAGGCCACTGTGTCTCCAATCTATTGCCCATTTGAAGCATAGAGAGAACCAAGGTCCACCACTTGTCCAAGCTAGACATGGAGCATTGACACAAGATCCAACACTTATCCAAGAACCCTATAGTATATGTGGTAAACATGGGATGCATTGATGCAACAAAAGTAGTCTAGCCTCCTCATCCATCTCTTTTTTCTTGTAGCCTAGAGGGATTAGTTTCAAGGTCTATCACTAGTCAAAAACTACACATAGAACATTGATACAAGGTTCCACCACATGTGAAACCTATCATCTCTAGTAGCATGGATGGTTTGATATCAAGGTTCATCGCGTGCCCTACCTATACTCTATTGTAGCATATAGATTCTGGTTTGGTGGTACTACACTTGTCCAAACTTGGCTTGTTGTTGATATCTGGAGGTAATCAAGGGTCCTCCACTTGTCCAAGTTAGGCATATAAAACAATTGCAAGGTCCACCATGTGTACAACATATGATTGATTATAGCATGCATGGTCTTATTTCATGGGCAATCATCTTCTCTCCAACATGTGCACAACCTCGGCTCCATTGAAGCATGGAGAGAAGCAAGGTCCACCACTTATCAAAGCTATTATTTTCTCCCAGTGCTTTCAAAACCCATAATACGTTGTACATGGGGGGGGGGGATTCTTGTTTCAAGGTCCACCCCTTGGCTAAGATTGGATCCATTGAAACATAAAGAGAAGCAAGCTCTACTATTTGTCCAAGCTAGGAGCCATTGAAACATGTAAAACCCCATAATATGTTGTATACGAGGGTGTTTTCAAGGTCTACCACTTGTCTAAGCTATGGTCCATTGGAACATGGAGAGAAGCAAAGCTCCACCACTTTTCTAAGCTAGGATCCATGAAACATGGAGAGAAGCAAGCTCCATTGTTTGTCTAAGCTAGGCTCCATTGGGAACAAGGAGAAAACAAGCTCCACCACTTGCCTATTATTGCATAGAGATTCTGGTTTGAAGGTCCACCACTTGTCCAACCTTGCCTTCATGTATGGAGAATAATCAAGAGTGCAATGCTTCTCTAAGCTAGGGACATAAAAAAGTTTCAAGGTCCACTACATATACGATCTATGATGGGTTGTAGCATGGGAGGTTTCATTTTAAAGTTGACCACTTCTCCAGCTCCCTTGTCCAACCTCAGATCCATTGAAGAATGGAGAATAAAGGTGTACCAACTCTCCAAAATAGGCAGGACAATCTCTATAAAACCCATGAATTGTTAATATATGCTATGCTGTGGAGTTTTGTTTGAAGTTCCACTCCTTATCCAAGCTACAAATCCATTGACATGGAACTAAGTAAGATATATCTCTAGTCCAAGATAGGATCCATTGAAACATAGAGAGAATCAAGGTCCACCACTTGTCCAGCTATGCATGGGTAATTGATATAAGGACCACTACATTTTCACCTATACTATGCTCTATCATGGATGGTTTCATATCCCACCAATTTTCCAACCTATTTAGTAGGTTGTATTATGGGGTTTGGTTTCAAGGTACTTCACTTGTCTAAGGTGGGTTCCATTGAACCATGGAGAGAAACTATGTCTACCACTTGTCCGAAATATGCTCCTTTAAAACATAAAAACAAGGTCCACCACTTGTCCAAGCTAAAGTTTCTCTCCATTGAAGCATGGAGAGAAACAAGGTCTACCACCTGTCCAAAATATGCTCCATTGAAACATAAAAGCAAGGTCCACCACTTGTCCAAGCTAATATAACAAATGGGTGTTGGTTACAAGGTGTACCACACTTGTCTAAACTAGTCTTCATGCAAGGTCTACCACATGTCCAAGCTATATGAGCTTGTTTTGAAGGTCTACACACCTCATGAAATTAGGATCCATGTAAGGTCCACCTTTTGTCAAGCTATGCATTTAATGAGTACTAAAACTAAGTAAATTGCAGTACTTAAATACCTTTCCAAGCTCATTAAGATTTTGGTCTCTAAGGCCGGCCACCACCACATGTCTAATCATGCTCTAATTGATTACTTATGCTATTTCTCAAAGTTCAAACATAAGCTCCCTTCTAGCAAGGTTAGTTTAAATTTAGGCTCCAGCACCTGTCTAAGCTAGGTTCAATTTATGAATCATCACCATTTAACCATGCTACGATCTAATGTATCATATCAAGGGGTATTGATAAAAGGTCCAAAACTTATGAGTTCAAGCTCTTAAGTAATTAAGTCTTTGTGAGTATTAAATGTTTTAGTTTTAGTCTACAAATCCACCATTCAAAAACTCAGTAATTTACTATTTACATTCAAACCTTGAATGCTTGAGATAAAAAATACAAGCTCAATCAATACTATATAAAGCAAAATCTAACATTAAGAGTATCAAATCAGTAACAAGAAACACTAACATGCACAAGAAACTCAAAACATACGTGTCTCCATTTCCAAAAAGTCCTCCATTGACAGAGGATGGTGTTGTTGTTGTTCTTCTTCTCTTTGTGGAGAGCACTCCTCTGTAACAGGCACAATGTCGCCTGATTGCGAAGTGGATTGTTGAAGTCCAGCCCATTTTTCTATATCTTCATGAGACTTAACAAAGTCTAGCAGCATGGTCTCCATGCTTTTTGCCTCCTCCACACTATCAATTAAGCAGATGACTTCTTTTTTCTGTTGTATTCCTTCTTGTGCAACCAAGGAGCCATCACCAAAAACATCAACAAGCTTGCGGTCTTCAAAACAATATGTACGAATGTAGTGCTTGACCAAAGCTCTTTTTTTGGCCTCCAAATATTGCAAATCTGACATATCGTTATCTGCTACTTGAAGAAGAGAACAATCAATTGGCATGGGATGTTCCTCTGATCTTCTTCTCAGGTCTTCAAATGCATTGCCTTGTCCCAAGAAGGCAATAACTGTTAGGAATTGAATTGCTCCTTTGCAAGGAGCTGATGGAAAGTGATGCAATGCACCACAACAATGGTAGCTCAGATTATCTCCCATGGCGTGAAAGGCACATTGCAATTTTGTGAAGTTAGTGAAATCCACAAATGCAAGAAAGACAAATCCAGGATCTGTTGACCCTCCAGCAATAGCCAAGATCCCATCCAAAGCATTGTTAAATGTCTCCTCACTCCACTTCAAATTGCCTCCAACGTTTTTTGTCATATCTAAAACACATAAGCCAATAGGCACTTTATTATTGAAGTGGCGCATCAAGTAGAGATTGCCTTCCATTTGTAGGCTCACCACATAGATTGACCATGGCAAATCTCTAGGCTCAGTTTTCTCCTTTTGAAGGTGAATTGCCCATTGCATGTATTTTATTGCTCCATCTGGAAAAGCCATTTTCTTTGTTCCACGCGTCAAACTAGATCTGATCCATTCCTCGCATAGCATTAAAATTGTTTTATAAACAACATCATTGATGTTATACATTTTGACCACCTCCTCCCAGTCTTTACATGGTGAAGACTCATTCAAATTGTTGAAGCCTTCAAGAAGTGCATCTTGAATCAATTTGTCTTTGCTTCAACTGCTTGATTCGATCATACATGTCAGTTGCATCACCATCCTTTGCACTCTTTGACAGTAAAATCTTCTCATCTCTAATCTCTTCTTGAATAGTCTTTACCTCTGATTCCTCAAGGCCACAAAGTATCTAAATACAGTTGTTGGGGGTTTCTTATTCTCCTCTTCTAGATTTTCAATGATTTCTATCCAGCAATCATAAACTAAATCAGAGTAGGTGACCATGTGTGCCTGTTTAGCAATCCAACTTGCTGCTGCACTCATTCTTGCCAATCGAAGAAAACCCTAAAAAGAAATAGAGAAATAATTAAACTATTGAGCAAGATTTGTTAATTAAACACTATCAAAAAGACAAAGAAAATAACTTACATCCCATCCGGCACGAGATGCATGTCCCTCTGCAATTCCACTTGCTGCCTTTGGTGGTCGTCCTGAGAAGATCCATTGACTCCGTAAATGTCTCAATATTTGGCTGTAAGGTTGCTTGACATACAATGCCTGAGCCTCCTCATTTGCAATGGCAGATATAGCAGTTGCAACAAATGGAGGAGCATTCACAACAATGCGAGCCTTTCTAAATTTATACACGCTAATCAGTCTTTCAAAGATCTCTTTGTTGTTTTGTTCATTGTGAAGCAAAACTTTTGCAGCATAGATTGAATGCTGCCCATCAAGAATCCAATAATGATAATCTTTAATTTTTTGCTCCTCTACCTCTTCTACTGCCAAAGGAGTCCCCTTCTTTGATTTTGCATTTCGAACAGGCATCAAATATGCACATGCTGCAGGCTTGGTCGTACTCCGTGAAAATCCAAATAACACACTTTCAGCGTGTTTTTTATCCATAATACGTGCATTATAGTGATCAGGAGCAAGCCAACAATTTTGAATAGGGATATCAAATTCCCTATATTGGAAAGGAAAATAATTTATGTACTTATTCATTCCACCTGTATCTTTTTCTTGTCCTTTCATGGCCTCAGCTTCTAAAACTTCTGGATCCACAATTCTCATCTTTGACATTGAACCCTCTGTTGATGAGGATGCCAAAGATGCCTTGTCTACATCCAAAATGGAGCTAGTTCGCTTAGCTTCTACTTTCTGCACTTTTGCTTGCTTCTTTGTGGATGGTGGTCGTGAAGCTTTCACCTTTTTTCGTTGTAGTGTGGCAATGATGGAGCTTTGAAGTTGATCTGCTGTGATATTTGGATTTGATTCTGCAAACTTCCATCCTCGAGAAAACATTGTCTCTTCTTTGTTTCTAGACATGCGCTCCAATGCATATGCTCGTGGAGATAGTTGAAATTCTAGATTCATTGGAACTAGAATGTCAATGCATTCCACCTCTGGATGACTATCAACTACAGAGACAGATGCTTCCACAACTTGTCCAACATCTTCAAACAAGCTGTCATTCTCCTTTTTGGCAATAAATAGATGCACCTTATGAAATTGTGCACCCTCTATACCATGTATGTCCAAATACCATTTCCTAAGATCATTGCAAGTATAGTCAACTGAGACAGCAACCCTTGCAACCTGTTTTTTTGGAGCCATCTTTCCTGAAACAAAAAAAACCAAATGTTATTTTAACATATACTTTTTTGTAATGGATTAAGTTTGTGTGAATACAAGTTCCACCACTTGTTCAAGCTAGATCTAAGCAAGTATACATAGTGATCATTTAAGCTAGTAAACTAAGGGAAGGGAGAAGTAAGGTCCACCACTTGTCCAAGCTTAGCTCTAGACAACATGGAGAGATTGGAGGTCTACTAATTGTCTAATATAGGCTAACTATATTGAAACATAGAGAGAAGCAAAGGTCCACCACTTGTCCAATCTAGGGTCCATTGAAACATGGAGAGAAGGATGCTCCACCATTTGTCCAAGCCAGGTTTGATTGAAACATGAAGAGAAGCAAGCTGCACCATGTCTCCAAAATGCTAGGCTCCATTGAAATATCTTAAACCCATGATATTTCGTACATGGGGGGTTTACATTCAAGGTCCACCACTTGTCCAACCTATTATCACTAGTAGCATGAGTGGTTTGATGTCAAGATTCACCACTTTTCTACTCTATGTCATTATATTAAGAAGATCTGGGTGTTAAGGTCCACCACTTGTCCAACCTATAAGGCTATATCTTAAAGGGTATTCTTTCTCACCACTTGGAATGACCATGATAGGTTTTACATGGGGGTTTGGTTCCAAGTTCCACCACTTGTCCAAGCTAACTCTATTGAAACATAGAGAGAAGCAAAGGTCCACCACTTGTCTAAGCTAGGGTCCATTGAAACATGGAGAGAAGGATGCTCCACCATTTGTCCAAGATAGGCTCCATTGAAACATGAAGAGAAGCAAGCTGCACCATGTCTCCAAGATGCTAAGATCCATTGAAATACCTTAAACCCATGATATTTTGTACATGGGGAGTTTACATTCAAGGTCCACCACTTGTCCAACCTATTATCTCTAGTAGCATGAGTGGTTTGGTCTGAAGATTCACCACTTTTCCACTCTATGTCATTACGTTAAGAAGATCTGGGTGTTAAGGTCGACCACTTGTCCAACCTATAAGGGTATTCTTTCTCACCACTTGAAATGTCCATGATATGTTTTACATGGGGGTTTGGCTCCAAGGTCCACCACTTGTCCAAGCTAACTCTATTGAAACATAGAGAGAAACAAAGGTCCACCACTTGTCCAAGCTAGGCTCCATTGAAACATGGAGAGAAGGATCCTCTACCATTTGTCGAAGCTAACTCTATTGAAACATGGGGGGTTTACATTCAAGGTCCACCACTTGTCCAACCTATTAACGCTAGTAGCATGAGTGGTTTGGTCTCAAGATTCACCACTTTTTCACTCTATGTCATTATATTAAGAATATTTGGGTGTTAAGGTCCACCACTTGTCCAACCTATAAGGCTATATCTTAAGGGTTATTCTTTCTCAGCACTTGGAGTGACCAGCATAGGTTTTACATGGGGGTTTTGTTTCAAGGTCCACCTTTTGTCAAAGCTAACTCTATTGAAACATAGAGAGAATCAAAGGTCCACCACTTGTCCAAGCTAGGGTCCATTGAAACATGGAGAGAAGGATGCTCCACCATTTGTCCAAGATACGCTCCATTGAAACATGAAGAGAAGCAAGCTACACCATGTCTCCAAGATGCTAGGCTCCATTGAAATACCTCAAACCCATGATATTTTGTACATGGGGGGTTTACATTCAAGGTCCACCACTTGTCCAACCTATTATCTCTAGTAGCATGAGTGGTTTGGTCTCAAGATTCACCATTTTTCCACTCTATGTCATTCTATTAAGAATATATGGGTGCTAAGGTCCACCACTTGTCCAACCTATAAGTCCATATCTTAAACTTTATTCTTTCTCACCACTTGGAGTTACCAAGATAGGTTTTACATGGGAGTTTGGTTCCAAGGCCCACCACTTGTCCAAGATAACTCTATTGAAACATAGAGAGAAGCAAAGGTCCACCACTTGTCCAAGCTAGGCTCCATTGAAACATGGAGAGAAGGATGCTCCACCATTTGTCCAAGATAGGCTCCATTGAAACATGAAGGGAAGCAATCTGCACCATGTCTCCAAGATTCTAGGATCCATTGAAATACCTTAAACCCACGATATTGTTTACATGTGGGGTTTAACGTCAAGGTCAGTCACTTTTCCAAGCTATTATCCCTAGTAGCATGAGTGGTTGGGTCTCAAGATTTACCACTTTTCCACTCTATGTGGTTATATTATGAAGATCTAGGTTTTAAGGTCGACCACTTGTCCAACCTATAAGGCTAGATCTTAAAGGGTATTATTTCTCACCACTTGGAATGACCATGATATGTTTTACATGGGGGTTTGGTTTCAAGGTCCACCACTTGTCCAAGCTAACTCTATGGAAACATAGAGAGAAGCAAAGGTCCACCACTTGTCCAAGCTAGGATCCACTGAGACATTTAGAGAAGGATGATCCCCCATTGGTGGAAGATAGGCTTCATTGAAACATGAAAAGAAGCAAGTTGCACCATGTCTCCAAGATTCTAGGATCCATTGAAATACCTTAAACCCACGATATTGTTTACATGTGGGGTTTAACGTGAAGGTCAGTCACTTTTCCAAGCTATTATCCCTAGTAGCATGAGTGGTTTGGTCTCAAGATTCACCACTTTTCCACTCTATGTCATTATATAAAGAAGATCTAGGTGTTAAGGTCGACCACTTGTCCAACCTATAGGTGTATATCTTAAAGGGTATTCTTTCTCACCACTTGAAATGTCCATGATATGTTTTACATAGGGGTTTGGTTCCAAGGTCCACCACTTATCCAAGCTAACTTTATTCTTCTCATAGAGAGAAGCAAAAGGTCCACCACTTGTCCAAGCTAGGCTCCATTGAAACATGGAGAGAAGGATGCTCCACCATTTGTCGAAGCTAACTCTATTGAAACATGGAAGGTTTACATTCAAGGTCCACCAGTTGTCCAACCTATTAACGCTAGTAGCATGAGGGGTTTGGTCTCAAGATTCACCACTTTTTCACTCTGTGTTATTATATTAAGAATATTTGGTCCACCACTTGTCCAACCTATAAGACTATATCTTAATGGTTATTCTTTCTGACCACTTGGAGTGACCATGAAAGGTTTTACATGGGGGTTTGGTTCCAAGGTCCACCACTTGTCCAAGCTAACTCTATTGAAACATAGAGAGAAGCAAAGGTCCACCACTTGTCTAAGCTAGGGTCTATTGAAACATGGAGAGAAGGATGCTCCACCATTTGTCCAAGATAGACTCCATTGAAACATGAAGAGAAGCAAGCTGCACCATATCTCCAAGATGCTAGCCTCCATCGAAATACCTTAAACCCACTTTATTTTGTACATGGGGAGTTTACATTCAAGATCAACAATTTGTCCAACCTATTATCGCTAGTAGCATGAGTAGTTTGCTCTCAAGATTCACCACTTTTCCACTCTCTATCATTATATTAAGAATATTTGGGTGTTAAGGTCCACCACTTGTCCAACCTATAAGACTATATCTTAATAGTTATTCTTTCTCACCCCTTGAAAGACTATATCTTAATGGTTATCCCTAGCTATTATTGCTAGTAGCGTGAGTGGTTTGGTCTCAAGATTCACCACTTTTATTAAGAATATGTGGGTGTTAAGGTTCACCACTTGTCCAACCTATAAGGCTACATCTTAAAGGTTATTCTTTCTTACTACTTGGAGTGACCATGATAGGTTTTACATGGGGGTTTGGTTCCAAGGTCCACCACTTGTCCAAGCTAACTCTATTGAAACATAGAGAGAAGCAAAGGTCCACCCCTTGTCTAAGCTAGGGTCCATTGAAACATGGAGAGAAGGATGCTCCACCATTTGTCCAAGGTAGGCTCCATTGAAACATGAGGAGAATCAAGGTGCACCATGACTCCAAGATGCTAGGCTCCATCGAAAAACATTAAACCCATGATATGTCGTAGATGAGGGGTTTACATTCAAGGTCCAACACTTGTCCAAGCTATTATTGGTAGTAGCCTGAGTGGTTTGGTCTCAAGATTCACCACTTTTCCACTCTATGTCATTATATTAAGAATATGCGCGTGTTAAGGTCCACCACTTGTCCAACCTATAAGGCTACATCTTAAAGGTTATTCTTTATTACCACTTGGAGTGACCATGATAGGTTTTACATGGGGGTTTGGTTCCAAGGTCCACCACTTGTCCAAGCTAACTCTATTGAAACATAGAGAGAAACAAAGGTCCACCACTTGTCCAAGCTAGGGTCCATTGAAACATGGAGAGAAGGATGCTCCACCATTTGTCCAAGATAGGCTCCATTGAAACATGACGAGAAGCAAGTTGCACCATGTCTCCAAGATGCTAGGCTCCATCGAAATACATTAAACCCACGATATTTCCTAGATGAGGGGTTTACATTCAAGGTCCACCACTTGTCCAAGCTATTATTGCTAGTAGCCTGAGTGGTTTGGTCTCAAGATTCACCACTTTTATTAAGAATATGTGGGTGTTAAGGTCCACCACTTGTCCAACCTATCAGGCTACATCTTAAAGGTTATTCTTTCTTACTACTTGGAGTGACCATGATAGGTTTTACATGGGGGTTTGGTTCCAAGGTCCACCACTTGTCCAAGCTAACTCTATTGAAACATAGAGAGAAGCAAAGGTCCACCCCTTGTCTAAGCTAGGGTCCATTGAAACATGGAGAGAAGGATGCTCCACCATTTGTCCAAGGTAGGCTCCATTCAAACATGAGGAGAAGCAAGGTGCACCATGTCTCCAAGATGCTAGGCTCCATCGAAAAACATTAAACCCACGATATGTCGTAGATGAGGGGTTTACATTCAAGGTCCAACACTTGTCCAAGCTATTATTGGTAGTAGCCTGAGTGGTTTGGTTTCAAGATTCACCACTTTTCCACTCTATGTCATTATATTAAGAATATGCGCGTGTTAAGGTCCACCACTTGTCCAACCTATAAGGCTACATTTTAAAGGTTATTCTTTATTACCACTTGGAGTGACCATGATAGGTTTTACATGGGGGTTTGGTTCCAAGGTCCACCACTTGTCCAAGCTAACTCTATTGAAACATAGAGAGAAACAAAGGTCCACCACTTGTCCAAGCTAGGGTCCATTGAAACATGGAGAGAAGGATGCTCCACCATTTGTCCAAGATAGGCTCCATTGAAACATGACGAGAAGCAAGCTGCACCATGTCTCCAAGATGCTAGGCTCCATCGAAATACATTAAACCCACGATATTTCGTAGATGAGGGGTTTACATTCAAGGTCCACCACTTGTCCAAGCTATTATTGCTAGTAGCCTGAGTGGTTTGGTCTCAAGATTCACCACTTTTATTAAAAATATGTGGGTGTTAAGGTCCACCACTTGTCCAACCTATCAGGCTACATCTTAAAGGTTATTCTTTCTTACTACTTGGAGTGACCATGATAGGTTTTACATGGGGGTTTGGTTCCAAGGTCCACCACTTGTCCAAGCTAACTCTATTGAAACATAGAGAGAAACAAAGGTCCACCCCTTGTCTAAGCTAGGGTTCATTGAAACATGGAGAGAAGGATGCTCCACCATTTGTCCAAGGTAGGCTCCATTGAAACATGAGGAGAAGCAAGGTGCACCATGTCTCCAAGATGCTAGGCTCCATCGAAAAACATTAAACCCACGATATGTCGTAGATGAGGGGTTACCATTCAAGGTCCAACACTTGTCCAAGCTATTATTTGTAGTAGCTTGAGTAGTTTGGTCTCAAGATTCACCACTTTTCCACTCTATGTCATTATATTAAGAATATGCGCGTGTTAAGGTCCACCACTTGTCCAACCTATAAGGCTACATCTTAAAGGTTATTCTTTATTACCACTTGGAGTGACCATGATAGGTTGTACATGGGGGTTTGGTTCCAAGGTCCACGACTTGTCCAAGCTAGGGTCCATTGAAACATGGAGAGTAGGATGCTCCACCATTTGTCCAAGATAGGCTCCATAGAAACATGACGAGAAGCAAGATGCACTATGTCTCCAAGATGCTAGGCTCCATCGAAATACATTAAACCCACGATATTTCCTAGATGAGGGGTTTACATTCAAGGTCCACCACTTGTCCAAGCTATTATTGCTAGTAGCCTGAGTGGTTTGGTCTCAAGATTCACCACTTTTATTAAGAATATGTGGGTGTTAAGGTCCACCACTTGTCCAACCTATAAGGCTACATCTTAAAGGTTATTCTTTCTTACTACTTGCAGTGACCATGATAGGTTTTACATGGGGGTTTGGTTCCAAGGTCCACCACTTGTCCAAGCTAACTCTATTGAAACATAGAGAGAAGCAAAGGTCCACCCCTTGTCTAAGCTAGGGTCCATTGAAACATGGAGAGAAGGATGCTCCACCATTTGTCCAAGGTAGCCTCCATTTAAACATGAGGAGAAGCAAGGTGCACCATGTCTCCAAGATGCTATGCTCCATCGAAAAACATTAAACCCACGATATGTCGTAGATGAGGGGTTTACATTCAAGGTCCAACACTTGTCCAAGCTATTAGTGCTAGTAGCATGAGTGGTTTTGTCTCAAGATTCACCACTTTTTCACTCTATGTAATTATATTAAGAATATTAGGGTGTTAAGGTCCACCACTTGTCCAACCTATAAGGCTATATCATTAAGGTCATTCTTTCTCACCACTTGGAGTGAACATGATAGGTTTTACATGGGGGTTTGGTTCCAAGGTCCACCACTTGTCCAAGCTAACTCTATTGAAACATAGAGAGAAAAAAAGGTCCACCAATTGTCCAAGCTAGGGTCCATTGAAACATGGAGAGAAGGATGCTCCACCATTTGTCCAAGATAGGTTCCATTGAAACATGATGAGAAGCAAGTTGCACCATGTCTCCAAGATGCTAGGCTCCATCGAAATACATTAAACCCACGATATTTCGTAGATGAGGGGTTTACATTCAAGGTCCACCAATTGTCCAAGCTATTATTGCTAGTAGCCTGAGTGGTTTGGTCTCAAGATTCACCACTTTTATTAAGAATATGTGGGTGTTAAGGTCCACCACTTGTCCAACCTATAAGGCTACATCTTAAAGGTTATTCTTTCTTACTACTTGGAGTGACCATGAAAGGTTTTACATGGGGGTTTGGTTCCAAGGTCCACCACCTGTTCAAGCTAACTCTATTGAAACAAAGAGAGAAGCAAAGGTCCACCCCTTGTTTAAGCTAGGGTCCATTGAAACATGGAGAGAAGGATGCTCCACCAGTTGTCCAAGGTAGGCTCCATTGAAACATGAGGAGAAGCAAGGTGCACCATGTCTCCAAGATGCTAGGCTCCATCGAAAAACATTAAACCCACGATATGTCGTAGATGAGGGGTTTACATTCAAGGTCCAACACTTGTCCAAGCTATTAGTGCTAGTAGCATGAGTGGTTTTGTCTCAAGATTCACCAGTTTTTCACTCTATGTCATTATATTAGGAATATTAGGGTGTTAAGGTCCACCACTTGTCCAACCTATAAGGCTATATCTTAAAGGTCATTCTTTCTCACCACTTGGAGTGACCATGATAGGTTTTACATGGGGGTTTGGTTCCAAGGTCCACCACTTGTCCAAGCTAACTCTATTGAAACATAGAGAGAAACAAAGGTCCACCACTTGTCCAAGCTAGGGTCCATTGAAACATGGAGAGAAGGATGCTCCACCATTTGTCCAAGGTAGGCTCCATTGAAACATGACGAGAAGCAAGCTGCACCATGTCTCCAAGATGTTAGGCTCCATCGAAATACATTAAACCCACGATATTTCGTAGATGAGGGGTTTACATTCAAGGTCCACCACTTGTCCAAGCTATTATTGGTTATAGCCTGAGTGGTTTGGTCTCAAGATTCACCACTTTTATTAAGAATATGTGGGTGTTAAGGTCCACCACTTGTCCAACCTATAAGGCTACATCTTAAAGGTTATTCTTTCTTACTACTTGGAGTGATTATGATAGGTTTTACATGGGGGTTTGGTTCCAAGGTCCACCACTTGTCCAAGCTAACTCTAATGAAACATAGAGAGAAGCAAAGGTCCACCCCTTGTCTAAGCTAGGGTCCATTGAAACATGGAGAGAAGGATGCTCCACCATTTGTCCAAGGTAGGCTCCATTGAAACATGAGGAGAAGCAAGGTGCACCTTGTCTCCAAGATGCTAGGCTCCATTGAAAAACATTAAACCCACGATATGTCGTAGATGAGGGGTTTACATTCAAGGTCCACCACTTGTCCAAGCTATTATTGCTAGTAGCCTAAGTGGTTTGGTCTCAAGATTCACCATTTTTCCACTCTATGTCATTATATTAAGAATATGCGCGTGTTAAGGTCCACCACTTGTCCAACCTATAAGGCTACATCTTAAAGGTTATTCTTTATTACCACTTGGAGTGACCATGATAGGTTTTACATGGGGCTATGGTTCCAAGATCCACCACTTGTCCAAGCTAACTCTATTGAATCATAGAGAGAAGCAAAGGTCCACCACTTGTCTAAGCTAGGCTCCATTGAAACATGGAGAGAAGGATGCTCCACCATTTGTCGAAGCTAACTCTATTGAAACATGGCGTGTTTGCGTTCAAGGTCCACCACTTGTCCAAGCTATTAGTGCTAGTAGCATGAGTGGTTTTGTCTCAAGATTCACCACTTTTTCGCTCTATGTCATTATATTAAGAATATTAGGGTGTTAAGGTCCACCACTTGTCCAACCTTTAAGGCTATATCTTAAAGGTTATTCTTTCTCACCACTTGGAGTGACCATGATAGGTTTTACATGGCGGTTTGGTTCCAAGGTCCACCACTTGTCCAAGCTAACTCTATTGAATAATAGAGAGAAGCAAAGCTCCACCACTTGTCCAAACTAGGGTCCATTGAAACATGGAGAGAAGGATGCTCCACCATTTGTCCAAGATAGGCTCCATTGAAACATGACGAGAAGCAAGCTGCACCATGTCTCCAAGATGCTAGGCTCCATCGAAATACATTAAACCCACGATATTTCGTAGATGAGGGGTTTACATTCAAGGTCCACCACTTGTCCAAGCTATTATTGGTTATAGCCTGAGTGGTTTGGTCTCAAGATTCACCACTTTTATTAAGAATATGTGAGTGTTAAGGTCCACCACTTGTCCAACCTATAAGGCTACATCTTAAAGGTTATTCTTTCTTACTACTTGGATTGACCATGATAGGTTTTACATGGGGGTTTGGTTCCAAGGTCCACCACTTGTCCAAGCTAACTCTATTGAAACATAGAGAGAAGCAAAGGTCCACCCCTTGTCTAAGCTAGGGTCCATTGAAACATGGAGAAAAGGATGCTCCACCATTTGTCCAAGGTAGGCTCCATTGAAACATGAGGAGAAGCAAGGTGCACCATGTCTCCAAGATTCTAGGCTCCATCGAAAAACATTAAACCCACGATATGTCGTAGATGAGGGGTTTACATTCAAGGTCCACCACTTGTCCAAGCTATTAGTGCTAGTAGCATGAGTAGTTTTGTCTCAAGATTCACCACTTTTTCACTCTATGTCATTATATTAAGAATATTAGGGTGTTAAGGTCCACCACTTGTCCAACCTATAAGGCTATATCTTAAAGGTTATTCTTTCTCACCACTTGGAGTGACCATGATAGGTTTTACATGGCGGTTTGGTTCCAAGGTCCACCACTTGTCCAAGCTAACTCTATTGAATAATAGAGAGAAGCAAAGCTCCACCACTTGTCCAAGCTAGGGTCCATTGAAACATGGAGAGAAGGATGCTCCACCATTTGTCCAAGATAGGCTCCATTGAAACATGACGAGAAGCAAGCTGCACCATGTCTCCAAGATGCTAGGCTCCATCGAAATACATTAAACCCACGATATTTCGTAGATGAGGGGTTTACATTCAAGGTCCACCACTTGTCCAAGCTATTATTGGTTATAGCCTGAGTGGTTTGGTCTCAAGATTCACCACTTTTATTAAGAATATGTGAGTGTTAAGGTCCACCACTTGTCCAACCTATAAGGCTACATCTTAAAGGTTATTCTTTCTTACTACTTGGATTGACCATGATAGGTTTTACATGGGGGTTTGGTTCCAAGGTCCACCACTTGTCCAAGCTAACTCTATTGAAACATAGAGAGAAGCAAAGGTCCACCCCTTGTCTAAGCTAGGGTCCATTGAAACATGGAGAGAAGGATGCTCCACCATTTGTCCAAGGTAGGCTCCATTGAAACATGAGGAGAAGCAAGGTGCACCATGTCTCCAAGATGCTAGGCTCCATCGAAAAACATTAAACCCACGATATGTCGTAGATGAGGGGTTTACATTCAAGGTCCAACACTTGTCCAAGCTATTAGTGCTAGTAGCATGAATGGTTTTGTCTCAAGATTCACCACTTTTTCACTCTATGTCATTATATTAAGAATATTAGGGTGTTAAGGTCCACCACTTGTCCAACCTATAAGGCTACATCTTAAAGGTTATTCTTTATCACCACTTGGAGTGACCATGATAGGTTTTACATGGGGCTTTGGTTCCAAGATCCACCACTTGTCCAAGCTAACTCTATTGAATCATAGAGAGAAGCAAAGGTCCACCACTTGTGTAAGCTAGGCTCCATTGAAACATGGTGAGAAGGATGCTCCACCATTTGTCGAAGCTAACTCTATTGAAACATGGGGGGTTTACGTTCAAGGTCCACCACTTGTCCAAGCTATTAGTGCTAGTAGCATGAGTGGTTTTGTCTCAAGATTCACCACTTTTTCGCTCTATGTCATTATATTAAGAATATTAGGGTGTTAAGGTCCACCACTTGTCCAACCTATAAGGCTATATCTTAAAGGTTATTCTCTCTCACCACTTGGAGTAACCATGATAGGTTTTACATGGCGGTTTGGTTCCAAGGTCCACCACTTGTCCAAGCTAACTCTATTGAATAATAGAGAGAAGCAAAGGTCCACCACTTGTCCAAGCTAGGGTCCATTGAAACATGGAGAGAAGGATGCTCCACCATTTGTCCAAGATAAGCTCCATTGAAACATGAAGAGAAGCAAGATGCACGATGTCTCCAAGATGATAGGCTCCATCGAAATACCTTAAACCCACTATATTTCGTAGATGGGGGGTTTACTTTCAAGGTCCACCACTTGTCCAAGCTATTATCGCTAGTAGCATGGTTTGGTCTCAAGATTCACCAGTTCTCCACTCTATGTCATCATATGAAGAATATCTGGGTGTTAAGGTCCACCACTTGTCCAACCTATAAGGCTATATCTTAAATGATATTTTTTTTGACCACTTGGCATGTGCATGATATGTTTTACATGGGGTTTTGTTCCAAGGTCCACCACTTGTCCAAGCTAGATCTATTACATATATATTATACGTACAATATTCAACTAGATTCCCTACCTATCATGTCCAGTAGCATGGATGCTCTAGCTTGAAGGTCCACCACTTGTCCAACCTATACTCTCTTATGTAAGGGAGATCTCGCTATAAATTCAAAACCTTCCCGCCTAAATTTAAAATATTCCTCCCAAATCTTAAATATCCCGCCTAAATTTTAAAATATCCCGCCCAAATTTTAAAATTCAAACTTTTTTATAAAAATTTAAATTTTACTACTTAAATTTAAAATATTCCACGCGAAATTGATTTTAAATTCAAGTTTACCACAAAAAGATTCATTATACCACCTAAATTCAAATATGCAAACCTCAAAACATTATATTGTACATAAATTCAAACAAATTCAAATTAACAAGCCTAAACTGATATTAGTTTGCATAGATATGAATTTATCACACCTAAATTATGTCACCATGTTAGAGAGAGTGGTTAGAGAATTTGAACAAGGTCCACCACTTGTCCAACCTAGATACCAAGAAGGATTGAGTGTACAAGGTATTGTTTGGAGGTCCTTATAGTCCACTGGTCTCAAGGTCCACCACTTGTGGTAAGGGTCACCAAAAAGTGTATATATTCATCCAAAGAAATACATGTATTTTTGGTCTACATGTCCTAGTTTAAACTATTTATGTCCATTAGGTGTATCACTAAACAACACTACTATTTTTGAGAAACAGAAGTTACAATCATATCTACAAATGGATTAGAGGAAAATCAACTCAGCATACATCCAGAACTCGCTACAAGAATCGACTTTAACAGATCACGCAAGTAAGTCTTCCATTCAATTTTACTAGTATTACAATGTGTTCGTTATTTGTGATATTTATGTATGTATATATACTATGTATGCATATCGTAATTAAGTGTAATTGTGTATCTGCATTATGTATGAGTATTACAATGAAATAACACAAATATACATACACACACATAGATAACACAGACGCACACATACATGAGCATGTATTTTCAAGAGAGAGATAGCAAGATACAGAGATAGATAGATAGAGAGAGAGAGAGAGAGATAAATACCTGTTTTTTAGAGAGAGGAGAGAGAAAGATAACAGATTTCACTGTGTTTATGTATGTGGAAGAGAGGAAGACGATGTATGGGAATATGTGCACGTATTTTCAAGAGAGAGACAACAAGATAACAGATTTCATTGTGGTTATGTATGTGGAAGTGAGGAAGACGATGTGTCGGAATATGTGCATGTATTTTCAAGAGAGAGACAGCAAGATAACAGATTTCACTGTGGTTATGTGTGTGGAAGAGAGGAAGACGATGTGTGGGAATATGTGTATGTGTGCGGGGATACTTTTAAACTATGTATCTCTGTCTTTTGACGAGAGAGTGTGTGTGCAAGAAGAGTTACAGAGAACCATCTTCTCTATATGGAGAAAGACAGAGAGTGAGAGAGAGAGAAATACCTGTTTTTTCTCTATTCGTGAGGTGTGCAATGTCTCCCGAGAAGACTGCCCGATCCTACCCTTCTGGAAAGCGTTGTGTACGCTGCTGTTTCTTTATCTTGTGCGCGAACTTTCAATCCTGTGCACTCCACCTGTGTGTTGTGTACGATGCCGAGCTTGCTCCTCTACGCGCGCGTATACTCCAACTGTGTGCGATCCGTGTGCGATTTCTGTGTGTTTGCTGCTTGCCTGCTTTCTCTGTGTGCGTTGCTCGTGCGCTCTCTGTGTGCCTAATCTTGATAGGGTTTATTAGAATGCCACGTATGCTACAAGTCCATGTTTTATCATAGGATTAAAAAAAATAAAAGCAATATAAAAAATTAACCAAGTCACACGACCAAAATTAAAGAAATCATGGTTGAAAATATGAAAAACATGCGTAACTCTATACTAGGGGCACTGCAAAGGTCCACCCCCAGGACCCCGCCCAGAACAATATCCCAAAATCAACCTCCCAAGCCCCGCCATCGAGAGCGCTATATTCCACATCCCCATCAAGAGCGCTACCCCCAAACCTCACGTGGAAGCGCTGCCTTGTCACGCCATTGTGGCATTGCCCTAAGACCCCGCATCTGGAGTGCTAAATGGGAACATTCTTCATTAGTGAAATTTTGAACATAAATTATATTAGCATATACTTAAATATAATACAAATATTAACATATTAGCTATACTACTAATTTACTGTAGCAGTTCTAGATTATGTCCCATACTATATTTAAGGTGCCAAAGGTTTGGCCTTATGGTCCTAGATTTAGCCAAGTGGTCAACACATATAGGACCAAGTGCACACTGTGCCACAAAACTTGGCCACCACTTCACTTGCCAAAGTTTAGGCCACATGGTCAATCCTAAGTTTCCAATGTTCTTATTATGTCACCTTTTGCCTCGTGGAAAACCTAGGCTTGTTTTCACATACTCAGGCACTTCAAGCCACAATAAATTGTCATTACTCTTCGGCAACCCTTTTGTTCAAGTCTTTGAAAAAACATTGTTTAAGGCCACCCTAAACCATTTCCATTTAGGGGTGTCTAAAACTAGCTTTTTGGCAATTCGAGAAGAAAATGGTCAAAGTTTTATACTTAGTTTTAACCACTTGACCAATTCAAATATTGGAAAACAAGGTCTTGTAATACTTTTCTTTGGACATCACACATTAAAACTAGGTCCCTCACTTGTCCAAGCTATGCTCTAATACAATAAAGGGCTTTTGGTTTCAAGATGCACCACTTTCCCAACCTTGATTCCATTAAAGAAGCTAGCTCTACTTAGACATTTAATAGCAAGGTCCTGCAGCAGTTCAGATTGAACATTTTCCATGGCAGCTAGGTCCACCACTTATCTAAGCTATGCTCTAATAGAGTAAGGGGGTTTTGGTTTCAAGATCCACCACTTGTCCAAACTTGATTTGGGAAGCAAGGTCCTATAATAGTTTGCTTTGGACATTCACCATTACAACTAAGTCCACCACTTCTCCAAGCTATGTTCTAATACACTAAGGAGGTTTTGGTTTTAAGGAGAACCACTTGTACGACTTTGTTTTTGGAAGTAAGGTCTTTACATAGTTCACCTTGGACCTTGGACATTGGATACTACAACTAAGCCCACCACTTGTCCAAGATATCCTCTATATATAGCCAAAGGGTTTGGGTTTCAAGATTCACCACTTTTCCAACCTTTCTTCCATTAAAGAAAGGAGGGGCATTATAACTAGGCCCACCACTTGTCCAAGCTATGCTCTGATATAGAAAGGGGATTTTGGTTTCAAGGTCCACCACGTGTTCAACCTTGCAAGACTCAAGGGATACTTGGACATTGGAAAGCATAGTCCTATAGTAGTTGATAGGTGGCAGTGGGTATTACAACTAGGTCCACCACTTGCTCTCATATAGCAAAGAGGCTTTGCTTTCAAGGTCCACCACTTGTCCAACCTTGCTTCCATTAAAGAAATGAGGGGCTACGTAAACATTGGCAAGCAAGGTAGCAAGGTCCTAAGGTGTTTCACCTTGGATATTGGGCATTATAACTAGGTCCACCACTTGTCCAAGCTATGCTCTGATAAAGAAAGGGGATTTTTGTTTCAAGGTCCACCATGTGTTCAACCTTTCTAATATAGAAAGGGGATTTTCGTTTCAAGGTCCACCACGTGTTCAACCTTGAAAGACTCAAGGGATACTTGGACATTGGAAAGCATAGTCCTATAGTAGTTGATAGGTGGCAGTGGGTATTACAACTAGGTCCAACCTATGCTCTAATATAGCAAAGAGGCTTTGGTTTCAAGGTCCACCACTTGTCCAACCTTACTTCCATTAAAGAAATGAGGGGCTACGTAAACATTGGCAAGCAAGGTAGCAAAGTCCTAAGGTATTTCACCTTGGATATTGGGCATTATAACTAGGTCCACCACTTGTCCAAGCTATGCTCTGATATAGAAAGGGGATTTTTGTTTCAAGGTCCACCACGTGTTCAACCTTGAAAGACTCAAGGGATACTTGGACATTGGAAAGCATAGTCCTATAGTAGTTGATAGGTGGCAGTGGGTATTACAACTAGGTCCACCACTTGTCCAACCTATGCTCTCATATAGCAAAGAGGCTTTGGTTTCAAGGTCCACCACTTGTGCAACCTTGCTTCCATTAATATAGCAAGGAGGATTTGGTCTCAAGATTCACCACTTGTCCAACCTATGCAAACCTTTTTCATGTTGTAGCATGATTTTTTGTTTGAAGAGTATTTTTCTATAACTATGGATTTAACAATGTAATCTTTTTACTTACAGGATGGACTTCAAATCTGGGGAGAAAGTACATATGATACTTGACAATGAAATCGTTGGTATTGGTTGTGTGTGTAGAACAGATCCAGATTCCACTTGTGGTGGTACAAAGATAGGGCTGGGAAATGTCTCCATACTAGTGGAGGAATGCTTGAAGGATTTGGTCCTACATTTTCCTACAATGGATACTTCATCTCTCCAAGGCTCATTATGGAGTGCTGTTCGATGGTCAAAGCTTCTTTTGCAACCTTTTGTATTAAATGGGAACTTAATTGATCCACACGAAAGCTACAATGGTGATGAAGAACATGATCATTCTGATCCTCTAGTTACAGATGTAATACCTATGACAAGCCCAGAATTTGAAGCAATGATTCGAGAGTCTTGGAGAAATCAGAGGGTCCTTTTAAAAGATGACACAATGATGCAAACCATGAATGAAGGGACCATCTTATATGTATTTCCACATGATTATGTCAACTTTCAGGAACTTGGTCCTGATTGTGTGGATGTGGGTATTGAAAGAGAAAATGCAAGCATTCATGATGTGGTTGAAGTGGGTAGCATCACTTTGCTAAAGTGGCCCATCAAGCAGACAACAATGTTGAATGGGAGCCCATTACAACGCTTTGTTCCTGTTGATGGCATGCATGCTACATATGAGGATGTATCCAACGATGGCAATGTTGGAAAAAAACTTGATGGGAGTAATGTTGTCCAGTTGTCAAGGAAGAGACGATACACTTTCATGAACAGGACTCAAAAATCAAAAGCAGCACCAGCTTCGACTTTTTACCTTTCAAACAAATCAATTCAAAGGGTATCATGCATTGATTGTTGTGCACAAAAATGCTGCCAATTTGCAGATCGTGATATGGTGACAAGGTTACGACAACAATTTTGGGGAGAGTCTCAAAAATCACGCACTAATTATGTTTATGATGTTCTTTCTATATGTTATCAGAAAGATGAGAAGTCACGATACCAATTCAGGCTAAATGGCTCTATTGTTTGTTGTAGAGCATGGTATGAGCTACATGGAATACCAAAGACATCATTTTATCGATACAAGGAGAACTTTGAAAATGGTGTGCGCCAATATGTACATGGGAACACATGTACATTGAGAAGGGGACTTCAACATACTAGTTTAGCAAGAGCACTACTAAACGAGTTTGTGGAAAACAACTCTGAGAAGATGCCACATAGAAGTAGAACACTGCTAGATGGCTCAAGAGAGACTCAATTGGTGATTCCATCAACATACAAACAAGTGGATATTTTATGTGAAATCAACACGACACTTGACCAAATGGGCTATGAGAAGAAGCTATCCCAATCTTCTTTTGGTAGAATTTGGAACAAAGAGTACCCACATGTCACTTTAACAAAGACGAGTGAGTTCTCTAAGTGCAATATTTGTAGCTCAATCAAGGCAAGGTTAGAAGCTAAACCTTCTCTTGAAGAGAGAGCTCTTCTCTTGAGGGAGAGAGAAGTTCACATGGCACAACAAAAGAGTTGCAGAAGCCTATATTATGCATGGCGCACGTATTCAGAAACTCAACCACAAAAATATGTATGCATAATCCATGATAAGATGGATCAAAAGAAGACTGCCATTCCTAGATTACGCATTGTTCCCAAGGGTGTGGATTCAGGATATAATCTGCAGGTGGCATTGATTGGCATGATCACTCATGGACATGGAGAAGGTCATTACGGACACTTTGTCTTGAATGGTTTGTGGCCAGCTGATCCAAATCTTACAATTGGCTCAATTGCTAATTGTTTACATAACCTCGAGAGGATAGATAAGCATCCTCTTGGTGATCTAGTAACAAATGGACTTCCAAGGAGCAATATTTCACTACTACATGCTTTGAACTCAAGGGATGCTTTGGACTACCATAACTTGAGTGATGGAAAAGAGCCCATTGTGCAGTCGTCAAAAATTGCAGAAGAGGAATTGGGGTCAACATTTCGCAGATTGCCAGAGAACTTGTTGCTACAATTGGATAATTGTGCAGGGGAAAACAAAAATCGATACTTATTTGCCTATTTGTCAATGCTTGTTGCAAGGGGTGTTTTCAAAACCATCCAGCTGGGATTTTTAATGGTTGGGCATACACATGAGGACATAGACGCCATGTTTAGTAGGTTTTCAGAGAAGTTGAGAGTTACACAAACCTATACTTTGCCACATTTGATGGATACATTACGAAACAGCTCATCTTCATCTCCAGCTCCATTTTTTCTCACAAAGATCCCCGATTTCAAGCAATATTGTGATGGCTATCTTTGTGATGGACAAGACATACTTGTTGGACATTCCAAACCGCTTCAGTTCAGGTTCTTTATGCAGGATGAGACACCAATGATGCAATATAAGGCACATGTAGGTGTATCAAGTTGGAGTGGAAGTATTTGCCTTTGGAAAACAGACACAGAAGGCAAGCCAATGTTACCACATGGAGATCCACCTCTAGTACAAATGACGGAGTATGTCAAGGCCCACGAAGAAGTCATTTTGGGGCTAAAGAACTATATAAAATTTTGGAAAAATTTAGGGAATGGTTCAAGTATTCCGCGATATTATAGACCCGTGATAGATTATTGGAGTAAGGTAATTGAAGAGATTGGAAAAGCAATCATATCAGAGGGAGTCTTGTATGAAATGTTTTGGCCAAAAACTCAAGAATATTCTCATCTACAAAGCACTACAATGAATTTGCAACAAGGAGCAGAAAGATTCCTAGGCCTTGAAGAGTTGAACGATCATTTTTGTGGGCCTCAACGAGATAGGCCAAGGGAAGAGTTTGACCCTATGTCTGATGTGCACCAAGGTGACTTTCTTATGCTTGTTCCGAGTGACACAGAAATCTATCCAGTGTGGCTTGCAATGGCTTTATCTGACATTGATAATGAGCCTACATCACCAAACTACAGAAAACTCTTGATTCAATATTGGGCACCTTGCGCGAGAAAAAGTGGGATGACAGATACTCAAGCTTACAGTAATTGTTGGAAGGGTTATTGGGCTGTCAACTATAAGGACCCACAAGTGTGGGAAACTATAGATGCAATTGTTTGGTCCTGGAGACCCAACAAAGAAGGACCATTTTCTAGAATAAAGATTCCAGAAAGACATGCTCTAAAAGCCAAAGAAGGCCTCACTCGTGCACATCAGCCACACTTGGATCAAAGTTCAGATATGGTATCAAATGTGGAGTAGAATTATGTGGAGCTTCTATTGTGACTATACTAGTCAATTTGTAAACAAAATCTTTTTTGTATCTTCCTTTGTTTTATGTAATTTATAGTTATTATTCAAATCCATGTGTTGTACATCCTCTTGACTTTTGGTGTTTATCAACACCACAATCCTATGAGATTTTCACTTTATTTACTAGCCACACACCTCAATTTTTCCCACTTTAAGTGGAAAATTCCCAAATTACATGAATTCGGTCGATTTGGAGATTCCCATAATGTGAGATTTTTACCAAAATACCTAATATGGTCTTTGCAGCCAAACACCCATACCAACCCGCACTATTATGAACGTCTTCCGTCTATTCAACTAAACCATTCACCACCTCAGCACTCGCTCCTACAAGAGAAACTTGAATTTGTCCATGCTACATCACACCTACACCATGATCGTCAAGTAGTGTTCGTACAAACATTCAGAACAAACAAACACATGAATCAGAATGGAACTGGAACATAATAGAAAAAAAGACTAATTTTGCCATAACTTTTGCCTTCATATTTCCAAAAAGGCACTCATCGACAGCTACATAGTTGGATAATACTAATGGGCAACGCCCTTTCTCAAAAACACCCCTTGGAATCCCAAAAGTACAAAAGTTGATATTCCGAATTCCACTAAGGTAAAACATCCAAAATTCCCTCAGCTTAACAGAGCATTTTTGTTTGTGCTAATTTCCACTCACAGCATACCATAGTATGCTAATTAGCATATATAGTATACAAGAAGCTGCCATGTTTTCTCCTTGAAATCAGCAATGGTATGCTAATCACCATACTGTCTATGCTAATCACCATATTGTCTATGCCAACTGGCATAAACAATATGCTAATTAGCATGCATGGTATACTAATTAGCATTCCTTCAATTAGCATACTGTGAATTTTTTCTTTTGCTAACTTCCACTCATTGTATAGTATGCTAATTAGCATACACAGTATATAGAAAGCTGCCATCCCTTCTTGAAACAAGCATACAATATGCTAATTAGCATACATGATGCTTATTGGAATACACAGTATACAGAGAGCTGTTATCTCTTCTCCTTAAAACCAGAGAACATATGATAATTAGCATACTGTTTATGCCAGTTAACTATGCTAATTAGCATACCCACAGAATGCGAATTGGCATAAACAGTATGCAAATTATCATACACAGGATGCAGAGACCTGTCATCTCTTCTCCTTAAAACCAACAAAGATATGCTTATTAGCATATTGTTTATGCCAAGTGGTAAAAATAATATGTTTTTTAGCATACATAGTATGCTAATTAGCATACTATGTATACCTTCAATTAGCATACTAGCATACCTTCACTTAGCATACTGTGCATTTTTGTTTGTGCTAACTTCCGCTCACAGTATACTATGATAATTAGACCACACAGTATACAGAAAGCTGTCATCTGATCTCCTTAAAACCAGCAAAGGTATGCCAATTTGCATACTATTTATGCCAACTGGCATAGACAGTATGCTAATTAGAATACACAGAGAACTGAAAGTTTTCATCTCTTCTCCTTGAAACCAGCAATAGTATGCTAATTAGCATAAACTATATACAAAAAGTTTCCATCTCTTCTTCCCTAAACCAACAAGGTTATGCTAATTAGCATAAACAGTATGCTAGCTAGCATTCCACTCACAACATAGTATACTAATCAGCATACACACTTTACAAAAATCTTCCATCTCTGCTCCTTGAAAACCAACAAAGTTATGCTAATTAGCATATTGTTTATGCTAACTAGCATATATAAGGTTATGCTATCAGCATAAACAGTATGCTAATTAGCATTAGCATACACAGTAAACAGGAAGATGCCATCATTTCTCCTTGAAAACTAGCAAAAGGTATGCTAATTAGAACATTTTGTATGCTAACTAGCATTAAGAGTATGCTAATTAACATACACAGTATATAGGAAGCTACCATCCCTTCTTGAAACCAACATACAGTATGCTAATTAGCATACATGAAATGCTTATTGGAATACATAGTATACAGAGAGGTGTTATCTCTTCTCCTTGAAACCAGAGAACCTATGCTAATTAGCATACTGTTATGCTAGTTAACTATGCTAAATAGCATACCCACAGAATGCAAATTGTCATAAACAGTATGCTAATTAGCATACACAAGATGTAGAAACCTGTCATCTCTTCTCCTTAAAACCAGCAAAGATATGCTTATGAGAATACTTTTTATGACAAGTGGAAATAATAGTATGTTTATTAGCATAGATAGTATGTTAATTAGCATACTGTGCATTTTTGTTTGTGCTAACTTCCTCACAACATAGTATGCTAATTACACCACACAGAATACAGAAAGTTGTCATCTCTTCTCCTTAAAACCAACAAAGGTATGCCAATTAGCATACTGTTTATGCCAGCTGTCATAAACAGTATGCTAATTAGAATACGCAGAGAACTGAGTGATTCCGCATCTCTTCTCCTTGAAACCAGCAAAGGTATGCTAATTAGCATACACAATATACAGAAAGTTTCCATCTCTTCTTCCCTAAACCAGCAAGGGTATGCCAACTGGCATAAACAGTATGCTAACTAGCATTCCACTCACAACATTACTGTTTATGCTAACTAGCATATATAATTTTATGCTCATTAGCATAAACAATATGATAACTAGCATTAGCATACACAGTATACAAGAAGCTGCCATCTCTTCTCCTTGAAAACCAGCAAAAGGTATGCTAATTAGAACATTAATTTTTGTATTCTAACTAGCATTAACAATATGCTAATTAGCATACCATTTATGCTAATTAGCATACCCACAGAACACAATTAGAACACATTGAGACAGATTGTACAAATGATCTCTCTTAAACTGAGACCCCTCTGTGATAGTAGACACTAAACTTATGTATATACAAAGCACACAAGAGACAAAAGATACCCAAGTTTTTTATAAAACTGCATTATCTCCGAGCAAGAAGTATATTGAAGATGCAGTGATTACAACGTAAAAGCTAAAGGGCGTGCTATTATAGATTGCTTCATAGCTTTCTTGGTTGATTGTGTACACTTTCCGTCTCCTTGGTATGTGCTCCAAGGGTATTTTGATACATCGTACCAGATGTGAAAGTACATGGACGATGGGCTACTTGTGGTCCAGCTTGAAGGTGTATGCATCCAATTTCTCATAATACAGACCTTGCACAACATATGAGCGTATATCAATTGCATTTCCCCACTCATCAAGGTACCCCTTCTCCACCTTCTCCTTTGCTGCAACACACTTGACCAGGTAGAAATCCACATCCTTGACATTGGTCGAAGCATCTAGATTTACATCAAATGTGTTTCCAGCACATAGAGTGCTACTCTCGACACATCATGATGACCTTCATATGTGAAGTCATCGTAGGCGGCTACTTCATCTTCCAAATTTGACACAGACTCATCTGGTAATGGCAGTAGAGTATGATAATTCCAAGGCTGCACGTGATCTTTATTGACGTAGTGATTCCATCTTCCGTGCATGCATGCATCATTGAAGCATGCCAAGGCTCTTGTTGGAAGGGCAGTTGGATCCCCAGGGTTGTGGCCACAAAAAGAATGCAGATTGTGAGTTTTTGCCACACTGGCACAATTTCACTTCACCTCCCTGTTCACTTCCCCCTCCTTAACCTCCCAGAACACACGGGCACATTCCCTTTCTTTTGGAGGATAGTGTGAAGGTGCTCTCTGCGAGCGACAGGTTGGCTTGGCAATAAGCAACCACATCAGCTGCATACGGAAAAACAGCCCCATTAGGTTTTAGCTATTCATGGGTCAAGGTTCTTTTCACAACTGCTCCTGCACCATCATGCTCTCCCTTGTCGTGCCTTGATCCAAAGAAGAACCAGCTCATCCCCATCTCTGTGAGTCCACCATATCTTGCAACGAAGTAAAAAGGTCTGGCTCCCTTGAAATGTGAGGCCGCACCATCAAACCACACCCAATGTTTCTTAGGAGTGACACCCTCTTGTTGTAACCAGTCACGGTGTAGCATGAAGCAGTATTGCATGAACAACGTGTCATGCACCTTGCCATATGCTATGAAGAAGTGGATGGTTTTGACTACCTCCCCTGCCCTGCAATAGTATGTTATGTGTTTAAAAATGGTTACTTGACTAGAGTGCCAATGCATTGATTGAAGCTCATTTTGTTCCTTGAAGTCATATTCTCTGCAAAATCAACAACTGACATGATGACATCATCTAAAATCAAAGAAGGCAATCCTTGAACTCTTGTCCTTGTCATCGAGCCACATTGTTATGAGTGATAAAGGGCTCCAACTTGGTATTCAAGAGTTGAAGAAACTCCCAGCACTGCATTTGTTTTTGCAAAAGATCTTTTCTTTTGTTAGTATTTTCATTCTTGTCTTGATCTTGTACATATGCAAATACTTTCACATTAAATACTATTACCTGGCTTTGCTGTATCCACGCAACATAATTGTACTATGGTATATACAATGAAATACACGAATCTGCATACCTGACGCATCCACCAGCACATAATCAACAATGTATGAGAACAGAGAGAGACAACAAGTGAGAGAGAGAGAGAGGAAGAGAACATGTGCAGACGCACCTACTAGAGCGGAGTGCTACGCCTGGCACAACGAGAGAGGAGAGAAGAGAGGAAGAAGAATGAGACGGACACTGGGTGCAATCTCCCCCCGTGCAAGAGTGACCATTTCCCTCTGGCACGTATTTGTTTTATAGATTTCTTGAATGGTCAAATTGGTTACAAACTGGCCGGCCGGTCATAATTGCCTAAAGCTCATAAAAGAGCACTTGAATAATAAAATGTAAATGATATACAAATACATTTGCATAGGCCAAGCTGGGTCTAGTCTTTTCCATCTGTCAGCTGTTATAAATCATAAAATATCAT
This sequence comes from Adiantum capillus-veneris, assembly GCF_014529385.1. Taxonomy (NCBI): domain Eukaryota; kingdom Viridiplantae; phylum Streptophyta; class Polypodiopsida; order Polypodiales; family Pteridaceae; genus Adiantum; species Adiantum capillus-veneris. Next base: position 73,103,156 of record NC_140945.1, read on the forward strand.
TTCTATAACATACCTCTCCGTTGGAAAGAAACTATCCTCAGTTACGAGTGTAAAATTTTGCAAACAATACTTGTCAAAAACAGTGATTAGTATGTTGTGTCAAGAACATCACATAATAAAACAAAAATTTATGATACTAAACAACATTAGCTTATGCCTGCCGTCATCCACATGCTACCTATTCTAGTGTCCCATACCACTAGAATAAGCAGTTTATGTCATACCCTGATGAATCAGGATATCATTGGTCACACTCATCATTAATCTCATAATGTCAAGTCTCATCACCTAAACACTGCCATAATAATCACCAGATACCAAATCCCAATCCAATTTCAATTCCACAATATAAGTCCAAATCCAAATTACTTTCATTATGTACCCGGGTAACAAAATCACACCAGTGACAGTGGTGGCCAGCCACTGCAGCATGATTTTGTGATTGGTGTTGCCTAAATCGGCGAATCTGCAATAGATGAGCATTGACACACTGCCTAAATCGGCGAATCTGTGTGCCTGTGACCAATGGACTAGACATGGCATAAAAAGTGACAAATAAATGACCTATTTGATATGAAATTGGAATATACTGTAATGTGGAAGCATGTAACAAATGTTAGCTGTCATCGCAGACGAACTGAGCTCATGTAAGTAGGGGTATGACAAGTCACTCAGTAAGAGTCCAATCAAAGAAAAGAGAGCCCATGACAGTAGAAACAATGGATTTTGCAACATAATGTTAACAAGTAAGAGAGCATCTGAAAAAATTTGCCTGCTGCAACAGTGCTGGGTATCTATAGGGGTATGAGAATATCTAGATTTTGATATGAGAACATTGTACTTAGAGTATCTGCAAAACTTTTCTAAAAAAAATAAACCACTAAAAACAATGAGCCATTTGAAGAGGACAAAAACAAGAAAATCTTCATTGTTTTATAAGTGCAACAAATTTTAAGATGACTTACGAATGTATGACAATTGACAACTTGAATCGATGAACGGAATCACAGAGAATATCATATGGTATAGCTAGCTATAACTGGATGAATTTGCAAAAATAGCCTCAGTATTACATTTTTTATTCTGATGAACCCTAAATCAACAGGTTTTTTTTTTTTTTTTGTGCTAGCCTGTGCTAATTAAAGGCATTCACCAATTGAAAGTATAATGAGAACGAGATTGCTAGAAAGAGTAAAGGATGCAAGAATCATATGCTACGAGAGGTGCTGACAATTGACATTAATTTAAGATTCGAGTTATAAATCAAAGTAGATCAAAGACGATAGAGAAAGCTTACCAGAAGTATATTATTGAAATGCAATGAAAAATTTCATACATGAAGGTTCTTTGATATGATCGCATTGTAGTGGGCTTTATCTGCAAAAGGACTTCTCAAAGACAAAGCACTAAAGATGATTTTGTGTTAGATGCAGGCAAGTATGTATAAACACTTGAAAGTCCTTAATGAGGAATTTGAAGTTTAAAGAGAAACTATGTTGAACAAATTGATCTATAAGGATCTTTCGGTAATGGCCTATAAAGACAGGTGTTAATGCCAAAAGTGGGTGATAGTTTACATCAATTATCTATAATAAAAATTGCAGAGTCAATTTGAGCCCCCTTTTATTGGTAAACAATCCTAACTTTGCATCAATTTTATCATTGATGGATTTTCAAATGTTAATACATTGAGTATGTGATTAAACTACTCTTAAATTTAACAAGAAATTGTTTTGATGCTCAAAATTTCTCTAGAAATTTGGAAATTTCATTAACTAATCATTGAAAAGCAAGTATATTCGATCAAGCGGCTTATTCTTTGGACACGAGCCGTATTCGCAAGGCGAGTTGCAAGTACTATAAGCACTGACTAATGCGTATACTTGCAAGCATCTGTAGCAGCGAAGTTGGATGTGGCGACCTGCTCTCTTAGGAAGAGGCCAAACAATACAAATACGCCGTGGGTGGTGATGAAGGAGCTTGCGTGAGGTTAGGATCTGTATATACGTGATGATGGAGCATAGAGTAAGTGTTTGATGCATAAAACAACGTGACGATGGGTAGTCAATCATTATGAGGTTAAATGTCTTGTCGCGACAATTGCCATAATCAGTAACACAAGGGAAGGGGTGGAATATTACCAGAGGCTAGGATTTGCCAGTTATGCCAAATAGAGCCAAACATAGAGTTACATTACATATGGCATTGTTCATCATTCATGAGATATCAGGATCAAAGATTCTTCAGGTTCTTTTTTTTTTTTTTTTTGGTTATAGGTGTGCAAACATAAGGAGAGGCTTGTGAGGAGATGAGACAATGTGAGACATTTACAGAGGGAGATCATTGATTCTTTAGAGCAGACACGGAATTTAGATGAGAAAGCTTCACAGGAGACTAGAGAGTCCCTATGCTAGAGGCATATTGACCGACAAATCCATTAAGCTTGGGAGAGCTAGCCGCCCCATGTCTTCAGGGCCACCGCAACATTGATGAAGGCTCCTGCCAGCCATCCTCAGACACTGATGTTCATTTTAGCCTTTATTATTTTTATTTTTTTTTAACGTCGTGCACCCAACAACCACACACACGTACACACACACACACAAAAGTTCGATCTTCAAAAGGCCAAAACGACTATGAGATCAATGATACAATCTTGGTGGATCTATTACAACGTCTGGATACAAAATTTTAAAAAAAATTAAAGTCGTAGGAAAGTATCCCTGTTGTGCGCCATTGTTTGGCATAGAGGATTGCAGCGGATCTAAAGGTTGTCGATCTAAGTTGGGGCCGAAGTGCTGCATGGTGGGAGTTCATCTCCGGTTTGCATGCACAAACGAATGGTGCAGTCCAGTGCCGCTAATGACATCCCATGCTCGTGCTTGGGCTGCAGCACGTGCATCTGTTGGGACGTCCAAGGCCGAGGTGAGGCGGGGGTAGAGGGCAGTAGAGCCGGATGAGAATTAGCCAAAGGCTTGAAATTATAGACGTGCCGCCCTCAGGGTTGACATCTCCAACATTTGTGCCCAGGCCTGCTTGCCCGATTTCGAAGATCTCCCACTCTTCATACTCCCTTTCATCGAGTAGAGAAAAGTTAGTTGTGGAGCTTGAAAGGCCTAGTGTGAAGAGGACGCAATCTCAGTAGGGAGCATCGGTGAGAGCTCCTGCAGTGACCACAAGCCAATTCCATAGATCTGCTGAGAACCTAGTCATTATGGCTTCATAGTACGATATAGGGGCCATCCGTGCTAGAGAGCTGGCCATCTGCACTGACCAGTGCACTCCCACGAGAGAGAGAGAGAGAGAGAGAGAGAGAGAGAGAGAGATGTTGTTTAGTGGTTGCATGGCCGTTCAAAAAGAGAGAGGTAGCTAGTGTAAGGTAGGAGCTGGGAGCTGAGAGCGTAAAAGAGGCGCAGGGATTCTCAGCCGAGAAGTGATCGTTTGTGCCAGTTTGAAAGGCCAAGGTTGGCAGCCAATTTCGGCTTGCGTGAGTAGTAGGTGGTTGGAAAACTAGCAGTTTAGTTGGTGAAATTGTTGGCGGACTCAACCTTGCATGGAGAGTGTTGTAAACTAGGGGTTGCAAGCGGAGGCGGAGAGAGAGAGAGAGAGAGAGAGAGAGAGAGAGAGATTGACGAGATTGATACTGAGTCGTTTTGATGCGGGCCGCTAAAACGGGTGCCTTGGATAGGTTGGCGGCACCTCTGCATGCTAAACTGGCGGATGATCGTGCTGCCATTGTGTTGCCAGTAGGAATTACCACTGCGGTGTTGACGACGATAGGCAGCCCGACCGTCATGCAATTGTTGCAAGACAAGCAAAACTGTAGAGTACGATGGTTGTGTGTGTGGGGAAGGCGGTCATGCGTCCACTTAGAGGGACACCCTTCATCGAGATTGTTCTAGTAGTCGCCTTGGCAGTAGAGTGGCCAGAAATCTAATTGGGGCATCCAGGAAAAGGGGCGACGAAAGAGACAAGCATGAGTGCTCCTCTGTTTTCTGTAATAAAACAAGGAATCACCCTTGTCAAAAGGGTAATTAATCTCTTGGAGATGGTGCCCACGGCGAGCGTAAGAAGAAAAACCATCATGTGCTTCTCTTTATTCAACAATTCCACGGCTCCATCTTCTTCTCATAATCAAGCTCCATCTTCTTCTAAGAATGAAGCGTTCTTCATTATATTCTAATTTATCTTAATTGAACTCTTAATAAACTTAATCTTATTGTAATTGATAACAATTCTATGCACTATATATTAAAAAAAAATCAAACCAAGCATCATTGAGAAGTAATGCAGACTTAGCTGTGGAATTTGAGTTGATTAGGAATGTCATCGTTGTCACGTTTCCAACACTACCAGGGATGTTTTTTATGAGCTCTTTATCTCTCTCTCTTTCTCTCTCTCATTTTCAACAACCCGCATACCATGCATGGCACCCTCTTTCTCTCTTTCTCTCTCTCTTACATTGTGCTGCCAACCAACCTCGCCTTTTTCTCAGCACCCCTCAACTGCAGCCGCCATGCAGTCTCTCTCCCTGACCACCTGGCGGGCAGTTCCCCTCTCTCTCTTACTTTCTCTATCTCTCACACACCCAAAAACGTTGCATGGCTACCATCCGTGACCACTTAAACTACCCATGCAGTAGCTGGCAGTTATCTGCACTAACCGTGCGTCCTTGTTTTTCCCATCGAAAAACTCCTGCAAATGCCGCCCCTGCTCACAAACCCCACTCTGTATCACAGCTAACGGCCCTTCTTAGTCCACCAAGCCCCTGCCTTCAATATGGCAAAGCACACACCCCACCGAGCCCCCCTTTTGATGGCCTTCCTCAACCCATTATTCGGGCTTTCCTGCCATCTCTTACAACACCATCGACTTGCCACTATGCGACGCCATGAAGAGATCATTCTATACCTCTCCCTAGTGGCTCACTATGCATGCCTAGAGCTCTTCAGGCACACAAACCAGCGTGGGCGTACAAAGAGGTGGTGGCACTGCCGGGTGAAAGCCGATGAAAGAAAAAAATAAAAAATATATATATAGAGGACCTTTTCGACAGTACTCTAAGCTTGGTGTTGATGGTTCCTTTACAGCTGAGAATGAGTAGCTCTGCGCAGTGAGAACACTGTTGACCCCTTACAACACCTTTTTGATCCTCACCAAGAAAAGCAAAGCTGAAGAAGGAAGACTCTCTCTCTCTTTTGCGCTCTCCCATGACTACCTCCAAAGGCGGCCATTGACAAAGCTCTACAGCGACTAGCCTTTATTTTACTCCATTTTATTTTGTACCCAGACATTGTATTAAATTTATGAAATTGTATTAGTGTGTTCCAATAGGCCTTTCGAGGACGGATCATTTAACATTTCATTTCATTTCTTGTTCTGTCTTCACTCCCCTCCATCTTTCTCTCTCTCCCCCTTGTTTGCTGCATCCGACGCCCATACAACAGTGGCGTCCCCCTGACTAATTAGACAGACGGACCTTAACAAAGCTCTTTTGGATTGATGCAATACTTTCTGTGACAATACCCGTTGCAGAGCATCCATGGGAATTGTCGACAATGCCGCTGATTATTTTAGTCTAATGCCCTTAGACTTTTAGTTTTTTTTACTGCATTTCATTTCAATTTTGTGCCCAGACATTGTATTAGCTCCATAAAGATTGTATCAGCGAGGTCTCCTAGGCATTTTGAAGATGAGTAATATAGTCTGTCATTTCATTTAACTCTCCTTCTTTCCCCTTCCAGTACCACTACTTACAGTGGCGCACATTGATGACGTTCTTCAACGAACAATGCACTACTTTCTCGCACAACACCAGATGCCATTTATCCTCAGGCGTCGACAATGATGATGACGATTTTAGTGTGAAATTTTTAGGGTCTATAATCGTGCACACACACCGGCTACATATGATTCAAGTAATATGGGTTTTATGAAGAGTGTAGGGGCACAACAATATAATGTACCACTGGCATGTAGACCTAAAGACTGTCGGGGGCATTAGTTTATGACCGCATTATCTAGAGAACACTAAACACACCCACACACACACTCATTTATCAATTTCGGTGATATACGCACGCATACACACACATTTAAATCAAACAACCATGAGTTTTATCTCCCATACTGCACTATAAAATCCAATTAGATCTCCTTACCTACATTTTTTTCGGCCTTGTTCGTGGTTTTTGTCTATTTGTGCTATTTCGTTATGACTGCAACATTTTCTCACATTTCCATTTTCGCAAGGCTATGGCTAACTTTTAATTTGTGTTCGAGCTTCATTTAATTTATTTCGCGATTGTTGAATCAAAGTGCTAACATTGTATATTCTTAATATGTGATCGCACACTAATCTTGAATCAAATTCTCAACAGAAAATATAGTCTTGTATTTTATTTAAATTACTAACACAAAATTAACATATTTTGGAATTGTTAATTATACTATGGTGCAAGTTTGATAGTCGCAGTTCTCCTTATCTTCTACAAATCTGTTTGACACGCCTCAGATGCAAGTTACGATCATATCTCTCTCCACAAACACACTAACTCATATAATTTTGATGCAGTGTACCCTCAAGGTATGTACATTAACCTCACTCCCCTTTTTCATGATTGCTTTACCAACAATCTTTTATAGATTACGCAACCCAATATCTCTCATGTCATCACTAATACTTATAAAATGGAATCTCAGATACATCACTTTTATTTTTAAATTTGATTTCTCTACATTATCTGCTCACTGAATACTTCATCAAATGCTTTGATCATGGCTTCTAATTGTACTACAAGTATTTTTTGATGATTTATCAATAAGCCCTGCAGCTACTCATGTGAGCCACGATGTTTTGGGATAGTGCGCAATAATTTTTTACGTGCCTTTGATATACTGCACTGCGATGTCAACATAGTAACTATTTTTATTCTCTCCTTTATGACTTGTCTAGTCCATTGCTCACAAGCACACAGATCCGCCGATTTAGGCAGTCTGTCAATGCTCATCTAGTGCAGATTCGCTGATTTAGGCAGCACAACAACAAACTACAGATTCATGCTTTTTGAACTTATATCAAATGCAGATTCGCCGATTTAGGCAGCACGTCGGGTGTAGATTCGCCGATTTAGGCAACACCGATCACAAAATCATGTTGCAGTGAGTGGCCACCACTGTAACTGGTATGATTTTGTTACCCAAGTACATAATGAAAGAGATTTGGATTTTTACTTATATTGTGGAATTGGAATTGGATTGGGATTTGGTATCTGGTGATTATTTAGCATGTTTATGTGATAAGACTTGACATTATGAGGTTGATGATAAGCGTGACCAATGATATCCCGATTCATCAGGGTATGACATATACTGCTTATTCTAGTGGTATGGGACACTAGAATAGGTAGTATGTGGATGACGGCAGGCATAAGCTAATGTTGTTTAATTTCATAAATGTTTCTTTTATTATGTGATGTTTTTGACACAACATACTAATCATTGTTTTTGACAAGTATTGTTTGCAGATTTTTATCTTCACAAGTGAGGACAGTTGCTTTCCAACGGAGAGGTATGTTATGGAATTGATATCTTATTATTTATTGCAGCTGTGACAGGTGGAAAAGTCTTGACCGAGCTAAGCTATTGCAAAAGGATATCATATTTTATGTACATTTTGTCATTCAATTGCTCTTTATGAGCTTTGGCCATTCATGACCGACCGGCCAGTTTGTACTCACTTTGACCATTCAAGAATCTATAAATTAAATACGTGCAAGAGGGAAATGGTCACTCTTGCACGGGGGGAGATTGCACCCAGTTTCTGTGTATTCTTCTCTCTTCTCCTCTCCTCTCTTCTCTTCTCTCTCGCCGTGCCAGGCGTAGCACTCCGCTCTAGGAGGTGCGCTTGCACATGTTCTCTTCCTCTCTCTCGTTCACTGTCTCTCTCTGTTCACATACATCGTTGATTATGTGCCAGTTAAGAATATTTGTGTGTTTCATGGATTGCAATATATTGTATTTTAGTATTTTGCAGGAGCGCCACGCCTTTCGTTTGTAGCAATAATTCCAACATATTCACTCTACATATCAAACACTCTCCCATCAGGCATTCCCTCCTATGGAAAATTGCATCTGCGGGCTTTGGACAGAGAACAGACTCCCACATATGTGTGACACCTTTGAACGTGTGATGTGAAGCCAAGCAACCCTTGCTAATGTTCTCACCTGGGGCACAAATACTGCATATATAGTCACAAAGTGCTCTTTGTAGCCCAAAATCTCGAGAGCACATGTGGTTCAGTGTGTCCTTCAAAAAAGACATTTTCACATGGTATTTGCAACATGGTATTCACAACAGCATGTGTATCTATCCTTCAGCCACCTACAAAAGAATTGCTTCAACATGTCAAACATTCTCATGCCACTCTTGCAATCTGGATGTTTTTCCTTGAATCTACAAAAGAACTCAACCTATAACATCCAAATGATGATCAATATTCAAATTGCTAACTAGGACATCCAGCAATTTCATGAAAACAAATCATAGTGACAATCAACATCCTAATGTGCATGCAACAACGTATGTTAACTAGAATAAAGAGTGTCAGCTAGCATATATCTTGTGTTTACCAGGTAACTTTGTATGCTAGGTAGAGCACAAGGCATGCTAGCTAGCACCAACCATATGCTAACTAGCATACTCATTAGGACACCCATCATGCTTTTGAGCATACTAGGTGCTAACTAGCAGAAATTATGTTGATTAGCATACATATTCTACTGAATAGATAGCTATCTATGCTAGGTAGAACACAAGGCATGCTAACTAGCATACCTAGCCCAGCTGCTAGTTCTAACTAGCATAACCCTTGTCTTAAATAGCATACCCATCATGCTACTGAGCATACTAGTTGTTAACTAGCATAAGTGGTGTTAACTTGCATACTTTTTGTGTTGATCAACTAAATCTGTATGCTATTTAGAACTCAAGACCTGGTACCTAGCATACTCCATATGCTACCTAGCAAACTCCATGTGCTAACTAGCATATTCACTTTATGTTAGACAGTTTACTTATCATGCAATTGCGCATACTAGGTATGTTAACTAGCATACCAGGTATGTTAATTAGCATACATATTGTGTTAACCAACTAGCTATGTATGCTATTTAGGACCCAAGGCATGCTAACTAGCATACTCCATATGCTAACTAGCACAGTCTATATGCTAACTATCATACTCACTATGCTAACTAGTATACACATTAGGACACCCATCATGCTATTGAGCATACCAGGTGCTAACTAGCATAAATGATGTTAATTAGCATACATCTTGTGCTGACTAGCTAACTTTATATGCTAGGTAGAACACAAGGCATGCTAAATAGCATACTCCATATGCTTACTAGCATACCCAGCCCAACTGGTGGTTCTAACTAGCATAACCCTTGTCTTAAATAGCATACCCATAATGCTAGTGAGCATACTAGGTGTTAACTAGCATAAGTGGTGTCAACTTGCATACCTTTTGTGTTGACCAACTAACTCTCTGTGCTATTTAGAACTGAAGGCTTGCTAACTAGCATACTTTGTATGCTACCTATCAAACTCCATATGCTAACTAGCATAATCACTTTCTATTAAACAAAGTACTTATCATGCAATTGAGCATACTAGGTATGTAACTAGAATACTAGGCTTGTTAACTAGCATACCAGGTATGTTAATTAGCATACATATCATGCTAAACAACTAGCTCTGTATGCTATTTAGAACCCAAGACATTCTAACTAGCATACTCTATATGCTAACTAGCATAGTCAATATGCTAACCAACACAGTCCATATGCTAACTAGCAAAAGTCTACAAATCAATATGCTATTGATTACCATATACAAGTTACTAAGCATTAGAGATGCAATGCATAAAATGCATAAGTTATGATACAAGTCTTTGATTGATCACGTGAGGCTCGTCTAGGAGGCACACTGGGTATTCTATGTACCTTTTCCTCCCCATCCTCTTTCGACAAACATCCTTCTTGTTTGGTGAAACGCGAGTCTCCACTTTCCAAAATGTGTAGACCAATTCCTTAATTTCAACTGTGATAGGGCTATGACAGTGTTGCTTGTGACATGCAACCAATGAAAACAATCGACCATCAACATCGGGCTTCGTTTGTTGCTTTCTTGCCTTGTGCAAGGTGGGATGATTGACATTTAGGAACCTGGAAATTTTTGCAATAGGCATGTTTTCCTTTGAGTTCAACATCATCTACAATGCTTCATTCTTCAAAAACAACTCCTCATTGGAACCTGGCTTCGTGATGGTAGCCAGTGTGTTGTGGACATTGGAGACAATTGCGGTATGTACAGTAGCCTCCTCCTCAAAAGACTCATCATGGATCGCCTGAACATGCAGATGCTCAGCAACAAGATTCCAGATTTGCCACTTTGCTTCTGTACTAAAACCTCCAGCCTACTCTTGAAATCTCTCACAATCTCGAAGGAGATTTTCTTTTTCTCCTCATCGCTAAGGGCATGATGTTGTACATCAAATTTCATTTGTTTCTAGTCCCATTGTTTCCTCTTTCTTACTCTCTCATATTCCCTGATTACAGAAAGAGCTGGATCTTGGGAGTTGTAATTCATTGCCTGTAGTGGCTCTCTTCTGCTTTTACCAAACTATAGACGTGCATAGTATGTTACTTACTTAAAATCACTTCAATGTATATATGCCAACACTTGATGTTGTAATACCCACATACTATGAACAAATGCCCTCACAAAACTATAGATTTGACCAACAAAACCAATGACTTCATTTGGAGTGGGTGGGCTACACATAAGATTTGCTTACCATTAAATTACAGTACGGATCCATTTCCATCATTGGAGCTAGTGGCAATAATGTTGGTTGTTTGTTCTCCATTTCTGTAGGTATGTGTTAAAATAAGAGAAAGAGATCAGCTTTGACAACTAATCTCTGAGGCAGGATTCCCGGTGCAAGGAACAAACGAGAGAGAGAGAGAGAGAGAGAGAGAGAGAGAGAGACTCAGCAAACCACCTTCTAGTCTGAGAGAGAGAGAGAGAGACTCCCCACGTCGTCTTCAGTAACTGAAAACAGAAGCACATGAGGAGGGAAAATGATTTTTTAATGGAAAATTTGAAATTCAAAGGACTTGCCCATCCGTTTTCACTATATGCTAACAAGCACAAGTAACTAGCACTGTCCGGGACAACATATTTAGTGACACGTTAACATGCTTCTACCCTTGTGTATCATGCTCCCAAGTTTCAACAAGAAGTACAACATCGGCTTTGCTTGTTAGTTCATCAATGCCAAGCCCCAAATTCCATGGGTATCCGTTACAATTCCAAAATCATATGTTCAATTGTAACTCAGTCTCGTAGGTCACGCATCCCTATTTGCTCAAGGGACTTGCCTCCTCCTTGGACACTTTTTCTTCATGAGAGATCTCCTTGTTTTGCTTATTCTTTTCCTCATATGCCTTGCGACACATATTTTGTTGCTTAATAGTGTGATCTTCACATACAAAACATTTTGTATCCCTCAAGTAGATCCAAGTATTATCAAGGGTAATCTTTCACTTGGTCTCATCCAGCATGGTCCATACAATTGGCCGTTCTCCCAATGTCATGCAGCTCCACTTCCATGACAAGAAAATGGACAAAGGGATGCCAATCAGGTTTATTTGAATCCTACATGATTATTGAGCAGTAGTAAGGGCTTGCTAACAAGCCAATTTTAAGTTAAAAGTATGCCAGATGAGGCTCTAATGGGCCAAAATATGTCTTGTTAATGCTAAAAGAGACTATGCTTGAAGTGGTCATAGCTTGGATTTTATTGATTAGAGTTGTAGTACTTGAAGTGCTCTACAGGCTTGTCTTTACGGCTCATCAATTGGAGCTACAGATAGGAAGTTATGTCAGTTTGAATTTGAGGCAGTAGCAGATCTGTATCGGATTGGGCAGCCGTTGATAAAGGGTCAAAGATGATATGAATTCATGGACCTGAAGTGCTCACTTTGAGGAGTGTGTTGGTCTTTCCTATTTGTCAATCAAAGTTTTGGTTGTCAAGATATGGATGGTTTAAGTTTCACCGGGGGCCAATTCCATACCACCTTGGTCGCCTTGGCCAGTTCTTCATCTGGTAATTTTTGAGCCTCAGCCAGGTTTTAGGAAATGGTATCATCTTTAGAAGCTCATCTCTTATAGTGCATTGATACATAGTACTTCAGGTGAATTGTATACATGGTTGGCTAATGGCAGTTCAGATTCATTAATACTAACAATAGGAGCCGTTGGAGCCAAATGCAATGCCTTGGTCAATATATATGCCAGGTATGGTGGCTATCGAAGGCTGTCTCAACTAGAAAGTGCATTTTCAAGTTCAATGATGGTCTCCACAACAGCAACCCATGGCCGCTTATTTATGGTCATGTGAAAAAAAGGAGCAACAATGCTTGTCTAATATGCATGTCAAATGTGCCCTTCTGAATAAAAAGCCACTATATGGCCGCCCACTAGGGAACCCTAAAGCCTCCCATGACGAGTCGGCCGCCAAAGGTATGGCACCCAATTGATTAAGGGTTTGAAGTATGTGTGAAAACAAAAAGAAAAAACAAGCATGGCAAGTAGACAGGTGACGGCGGGCGGCAGCGCATGAGGGAGGAACCCGCTCGCTGTGAGATTCATGCTGCTAGGATGGCATCATTGAGGAAGCAAAAATTGTCCAGCTCGCCTAGGCGAAGAATTTTGGCCCCGTTCCTGTTCGATTCTGCTCAGGTCAACCTTCAACATGCCACATCAGCAAGAGGGGCTGCCCATTAGCGATATCGCTAATGGGTTGGCCGAAGATAGTAAAAAGAAGTTTCCCATGCAGCTCCTAGGCCGCTTGTATTAAAAAAAGGGGGATGAGCTCTCTCTTTGTTTAGTGTTCCTTCTTCTAAGGCAAAGCGATACGCTTGGATAAGCCCAAAACTCCTAAGCCGTTTGATTATAATCCTAAGCTTCCATCATAATCCTAAGCTAAATTCCACTTTAATCGATCATACTCTTAAGCGAGCCTTAATACTATGCTAAGCCCATTCTAATCCAAAACTCCATAGCTGCTTCTAAAAAAGAACCCCATAACCTATACTACGTCTCCTAAGCCCATTCAAATCCGAAATCAAGCCTTCCTTCACCTATCTTAGTCCTAAGATGATGCTAAACAAACCATGCTAAGCCACCATAAGCCATCGGAATCCGAAGCTTGCTAAGCCAACTCTAAGCCGATCATAAAGTACCTAGCCAACTCTCATGCAACAAGCTCCCATAGCCATAAGATCAATTTCTTTCTGGACCTTGAAGCAGCAGAGGACGAACAAAGGAGGGAAAATTTATCAAGGCAACCTTGGTAGGACAATTAAGAAAAATAGGAAACTACCGTCATCTTTTTATCATCGTTTGATTTTCTTAATTAGAACCTGGATTATGATAGGTTGATCCATGTAGGAGCATAAACTCCTCCATTAATATTTGATTAAGCAGCGGTACTGTTACTTATCCGTTTTGGGTTATCAAGCTTCAATATTTGGTACAAACTGTCTGTTTTAAGCCTTGTCTCCATTAATTGTGTCTGCTGCAACTCTCTTCCTTGCACCTCTCACAACCAGAGGCCCCATGCCTTCCCGGCTTACCTTTTAAACACAAATCCTCCGACATTCTTGGTGAACCCAATGTGAAACGAGCCGGGGTGAGAAGTGTTTGTGGAGAAAGATGTCGACACCGTAAGAGGGAGCCATGCAGCAAATGAGGCAGCAGTTTGCTGCATATATGCAACAACAACATGCTTCCCAACAACAGTATAACCTGCAAGAGAGGATTTGTAAAGCTCGACACACAGCTACCGAGAAATTACAACGATTTGAAGGCCAGGATATTAGCAAATTTTGCAATATCTATGAGCAGGAAATGGAAGATATTGGAATCGATGATTAGAATGCAATGGAAAGATTTCATTTAATTGCCGTGCCGGAACTTAGGGGCCGAATAAAAGAGATTGAGGCAGTTCAAGGCCCAAATTGGCAGGAATTCAAGAAGGCATTGCAGGAAGAATACTTTTTTGAGGATTCACAAAGGGTAACCAGACAAAGCTTTATGAAGTGGGTGCAGAAGAAAAACAAAAATTTATCCGCCCGAGAATTATTACGGGGGTTTGAAAAGAAATTCGAGCAATTGTCCTCAACAGAGAAACGTTTGATGAAGGATCAGAAGGTTGAACTATTCATTCAGGCTGTCGATCCACGACTTCAAAAGAGTCTAGTGCAGTTGCTCGAGGATTCAACAGGTGAATAGGGCTTAACATCTGAGTGGAAGATAGTCACTGAAGCAGTAAATATGATCATGAAACAAAAAATGAGAGGTGATACGCTGATCGTGGCTGATGTCATGGATGTTGTGGAAGAGGAACCTAAGGCGAAAACTACCTTGACAATACCTAGAGTGGAGGAGCCAATTCTCGACGAATTGGTGAAAGGTATTCAAGAGTTAAATATGAATTTCAAATCTGTAAAATTTAAACGGCTAGCTGCGAAGGGGTCTACTTCTGAGCCTAGACAACAACCTCCACGCAAAGGTTGGGATCGATGCATGTGGTGCGATAGTGAAGACAACAGATATGTTAAGGAATGTGATGAAGCTTACAAAAGGAACGTGGTTCTCTGGAAGGACAAGAAGATTCACCTTAGGGCAAGAGGTGATATGCTCAGCCTAAACTTTGGTAGGGGCAACATGAAAAAGCTAGTTGAAGACATACAACATAATATTGCTCTTGTGGAAGAAGCTACATATGGGCTGCAGGTTTGCGGAAAGGGTGATGATGATGGTACAGGTTCAAAGGGTCAATTGTGGTCTTATGCTTTGAACACATCAGAAGCAGGAAAGGTAACTTATGGGAAGCTACGACATGTAGGGAATTCAATTCAAGAAACCACAAGGTGGATTGATCCAGTGGATTCCCTCTCAGTGCACACATTCATTGCTAAGTCTCAAGCTAATGAGGCTATGGTGGAAGAAAAGTGGAAAAGAGATGAAGAAGTTCTAGGGACATCAAAAAGGACAACAAGATTCAACAGTAGAAGAAAAGAAGAAGGCCCTACTCATAAGCCCGCTCCTAAAGTGGTTATGGAGGAGGCGCCCAAAGATAAAAAGCAAGGTAAACCCAGGGGACCTTTGTATAAGCTTAAATCTAACATTGAATTAGCTACAGATCTCAAGAAATTTTTTGAAGAGTGCATTCCAAATAGCAAAGTGGAACTCACATTGAGTGATATTCTCGGAATTTCCAAACGGGAGTTTCACAAGGAGATTATTGATATTATCAAAAGGAAACGGGAGATACCAAGTGAACAGGATCCAGAATCAGAGACGGTTCGGCACATTGAAGCAATTTTGGATGATTATGAAGAATATTTGGCAGATCTTCAAGAAGAAGAGTCGAGGTCTGTGGTGGTGTCAAACCCAATTTTACCAGAGGTAAGACATGTTTATTTTAATGAGGATGAAGACAATGAAAGTATACCACATGAGTCACTTTTCAAGGACTCATTGGGCAAGGGCAACAACCACAACTGTTGTGAAGGTTTGCGACATTGAAGAACCAGTCTTAGCACTAATAGATCATGGATTGGAGATAAATTTCATGGAAAAAATCTTGCACAAAAAGGGAAAATGGCCTATTGATGTAGACCACCATTGGCAGATTCGAGCTGCCAACATGCTTCTAGGTGACCTCTATGGTGCATGTGCAAATGTTAAGGTAACCGTAGGGGATGTCTATGATGAGCAAAATTTCTTTATACAGGAGCATTCCTATTATCCATTAATTTTGGGCCAACCCTACATTACGGCTGTGCGGATGAAAACCAAGGTGTTGGATGATGGCTCACCCTATGCTAGGGTTCGAAGCTGAGATAATAAGAAAGTAGTTCAATTCTTGACTGTATGTGCTGACCATGCCAGGAACAAGGATAGTTTACGTGATCATCCATTGCCAAAGATACACAAGGAGTTGAAAGAACACAGGTTTGCATATGATTTTCTCGTGGTGCCACTATAAAGCGGGACTATGGTGGTACAAGTGAGGATAAGTTCTCGCAAAGAGAAGCTTTCTCTTCAAGGTTTTTGGGGTGAACATCTGAAGGTTCAATCTCTTTTAGAAAACTTAATGATTTTTCAAAGTGGGAAAAACAATATGTTTTTGGTATCCAAAGTGAATTGCAAGGATGTGATGTGCTTGAATCAGATGATGTGATTTTAGGGATCTTTAAAGAGGTATCTTATGTAGATACTATGTCAGAGCTTGAGGAGATCCGGAAACACAGGTTACAAAGAGGAACTAAAGTGGTTAAGGTCCACTCAATGGACATGTATGATGAGTTAGGTATATATGAAGCAATTATGCATATTAAGGATGATTCAGGTCAAGCAATTGAAGCACAGGTAGAGACAAAGTACAAGACTATTACAAAGAAAGTGAGACCAGTGGCTACACCGCTACCAAAAGGAAGTGATGAGGTGATCAAAGAAGCTTCATGACAACCTATACTTAGGAATCCAAAGAATATAGGGCATAAATTTACTAAGGAGACATTGCAGCAGCTGAAGGTTGGAGAAGATGGTTTTCTTAACGAAGAGGAAATCAGGTGTTTTCAAGGTATGCTAAAAAAAACATGGTAAAGATTTCGCTTTTGAGACAAGTGAAATTGGATGTGTGGATCCAATTGCTGTTTCACCTATGATTATATTCATTGTTCCTCAGATGCCATGCACTTGGATGTGTGGATCCAAGTGCTGTTTCACCGATGATTATATTCATTGTTCCTCAGATGCCATGGAGCTTACGTCCTATTCCAGTTCCTAAAGCTCACTTGCCAAAGCTTATAAACTTGCTTAATTAAAAGATGGGTGAAAGCATGTTAACCTGTTGTGCTTTTTGTGCTAGTTAGCAGTTTTAAGTTAGCACATCTTCAAAAAGTTGGGCGTCCGGTGAATTTTTTACAAATAATATCAAAATTTGTCAGAGGTTGTACATTTGGATTCCTTGTTTCAAGTTCTTTCTATTGATATATCATATGTCATAGATCTTGGAGATGTAGCTCAAGTTAGTGTACTAGTTAGCATATGTCAAAATTGTGCTAGTTAGCATTGTCCGGGACATGAAAAAGCATGACAGGTTAACATGCTTTCACCCAGATACAAATGGGAATTTTGGAGCCATCATGTGCACCATATTCTAATCGATGGTTTACTATTCCGAAGAAAAATGGTACATTAAGGTTCATTCAAGATATACAGCCAGTTAATAAGGTAACAATCCACAATTTGGGCACTGGCCCAATTATGGATGAATTTGCTGAGGCCTTTGTAGGTAGATCTATTTACTCCATGGGTGATCTTTATTCTAGATATGATCAATTCCAGTTAGCTTTGGAGAGCAAGGATCTTACTACAATGCATACTCCTCTTGGTTTGGTAAGGATGTGCACTCTGCCACAAGGTGCTACTAATTCTGTAGCTCATATGATGAAGGACATGAATAAAATATTCAGGGACTTTATCCCACATGTTACTATGCCTTTCATTGATGATCTACCAACTAAAGGATGTGAAGAAGGATCCAAAGACGAGGTGGATGTGATGGTCGAACTTTGCCGTTTTTCACGAGATGCGAGCCAAAACAAATCACCGTGATTTTTTGAGAATTTTCTTCTTCATCACAAGCCAAACCGATCACATTATTGTCCAGCGCAAGCTCCTCTTTCTCTTGGCTTGCTGCTCGTTCACTACTGAATCCATGCCTTTGTTTTCTCCCTTGTTCACATTATTCCCCCCCCTCCCCCCCTCTTATTCAATCGGGTGGTCATCCCTTTGGAGGGTCAACACCCCTTGGGGGTCCATTGAGTTTTTCTTTTGGGGCAGCCATTGCCCTCAAAAACCACCACATTTGGCTTACATATTGTTAAAGCATTGCCTACCACATCATCTGTTGCCAACAATCCCCAAGCCGAGGCCTTGTATTGCACCTCAAGACTCTATGGTTTGATAAGGGAAGCTCCACAAGTACCTATTGTGATCTTTGAAGAACCACATTTGGTAGAAACATTGGCCAAATCATTGCTAATCACAACATGATTTCTTGATTATCCCCTGACTGGAAATCTCACCATTAATTTTTGCACCCATGCCATTAGCTCTATAAGGCTACTTGCCTTCAAGGTGCAAGCATAGATGAAGGAATTTGGAAAAATCCCTTTCCTTCATATACACTTGAAATAAACAACCCTTTCCCATGCCACAGCTATGTTAGGCTTTTTCTCAATCAACGCATTCTAAGTGATGAAAAGCCCTAAAAAAACTACCAGTGCTTTGATAAGAACACCACATTTGATGCTTGATTTGAGTATGGTAAAGCACATATCATAGCCATTTTCAAGCAATAGCAATCAAATTCCTGTTTAACTTTATTAACTTCTCCGGCACACATGTTGTGGTAGATCCAAGAATAAAAGAACGCGCCCATATCTTCCTCCTTTGGACTCTGACTGATGACATGTTAAAGATAGGCATGGAGAGCATGTCAAGCACTACATTTTTGGCCTATTAACCTGCATTTTGGTAGCATCATTGCATCTTGTCTTGTAGGAATCAAACCCCATTTAATGGCTCTTAAACACACAGCTAGTATACATTCTAGTCATCATGATGTCATATCATATTCTGGCATTGTTCATAATCTTGGAACATTTTGAAAATGCATGTAGTTCCTCATCTTTCATATCATGCCTACAAAGCGGCAAAACATCCACTCCCTCTAAACCTCCACATACTTTGGTATGTGCCAATCATTAATCAAAACTTCAAGCAAAAACCTGTAAACATATAATCATTGCCCCACTCTAAAGATATCATCCATAATATCCCAAATTCCAATATATGGCTTCATGCAAGCAGATATTCCTCCATGACCATATGAAAAACCCAAGAATTTCCTAGCAGTAGAGCATAAGCATGAATTAACCCATAAAACATCATGAACCCCACCTGGATCATATGGCATATTAGTCAACTGCTCGAGACCATGAACATATCCATCTCCCATCAAATGAAATGGCATAAAAAATCATTCACATAGATCATAAGCATCACGGTATCATCTCGGATAAAAACATAGCATAAATTCCCCTATAGAATTAGGTAACATCAAATCCCATATAGCATCCAGTATCATTGGACACTACCATATCCCTTGTGTAACTGGTTGAATCAATTGGTGATCATCTATCATAGGTAGGAACATTGATAATGTAGCTTCACCCTCTCTAGCATTAGAATCCTTGACTTATATAGCTGGATGCAATAGTTCCTTGGAAAAACACTCCTCATATGGCTTACAGAATCATCAAGAAAAATTTTCCTATTTTCTAGCGATTATATATGGTCCGCATCAACCACATCTAGGTAAACTTGCTCATGCACAAATTTAGATTTCTCGGTATCCTTAGCATCCATAATTGAGAGTTATTCCAAAGCTCCATCCAAAAAGCACATAAGACTTGGGTCTATGGCTTCAACTATGTCCATCTCTTGCTGCACCCTAGGCTTTCCACATATGACATGCATAATAGACATACTTGTTATAGTTTGCTCTTCAATTTTCTCTCCCTCGTACACAAATCTTTGAACTTTTGTAGCACAAAATTTTGCATGCATATTGAAAATTGCATCTATTACCATGTCCATATCATTAGCACAATGAACCCAGTCATATCCAACACCAAGAAACTACACTTTAGGTTTCACCCCTTTGAATAGGCATCATCAAGTACATTATTACTCTGCCACATTGTGACTTTTGTGTCACAAAATCGTGATAAAGTTGGAGTTTGTATCATTTGCTATGGCTCAATCTTCATTCTCTCACCCTGGTCAAGTTTGCATCGAATTTATAAAAAAAATGTTTTGAGTGCATAGTTCTCCATGGTCGGCCAAGAAAGCATCACGCTTCTGGCTATAGATGGATAAACAGCTGAGGCATAAACCAAGTGAACCAAGTACAATTTAGAGTGATTTCGTGTTACTAAGAAGATATAATGAGGTTTAGAGAGAAACCATGAGAGAGAATAACCACTCAAAAACACAAATAATGGCTAAAAATATATTGAAAGAAGATATCGACACTTAATTGATGCTAGTGACAAGCGCAAGCACAAAATGGACCCCAGTGGCCTATACGCTAGGACTATGCACACAAAACTCGTCATAGGGAGTGAACAGGGGGCACCACCTAGCTTTCAGCGGCTAGGACGCGGAGAGCAACGACACAAATAACACAAATCACAGCACAACGTAGAGAGAGAGAGAGAGAGAGAGAGAGAGAGAGAGAGAGAGAGAGAGAGAGAGAGTGAGACCGCGGAGGATTGGACCATGCAACTCTCCACCCAACTATGCTATTTATAGACTCCTAGCCTCTAAAGATAGCGCCCCTTCATCGTATGTCCGTCCTGGCCCTTGGCCCTTCCCTTGGCCTGACATTACTCCCCCCTTGGAGAAGCGTTTTCGTCCTCGAAAACACAAGTGGTAGTATCTTCGTAAGAACACTGATGTTTTCCTTATTGGCATCCTCTACACGGGCCAATTGTCCATATGACCGATACCTGGTACAGTGAGGAGGTTCAATGAAACCAAGAGCAACATCTTGATTTTCAACATTGTTGTCCTTTTGCAACCACCCGTATCTAAATGGTAACTCATGATAACTCATGTGAGTATCTTGAAAAGATCATAGCTACTGAAAGATAGAATAGGGAGTGTCCTCATGTGAGAATTCTGAACATTTTGGAACACACAGAACCACATGTTCACCCCTAACAAAGGTTACATGCCAACATACTCTGTCAGCACACCTACTAAGTCCTTGACTTATGAAACTATCGGTATCCAACCCCACCACAACAGGTGTTCAAAGTTGAAAACCTAACCTAAGCAAATTCTAGAATAAGGAGAGAATCACCTGTTTAGAATGCATTGTGCTAACGTATGCTCTTAGCAAATCCTTTAGCACGGTTTACTAACGTATGCGCTTAGCATATCCTTTAGTACTAAGTAGAATACTTGTAAGCTGCCCATCCAACGTGGGATGAATAACAGCAGTAAGAGTGAGGTACTTTCCCCAACCACTTACAGACAGTCTTCCATGACTGACGACAAACTATGACTCAACCATTGAGTATCCAGCCATATACTCGATATGGAATGGAGACAACCAACTAGGTTGAAGGTAGATTGGAGGTTCCAGCAACCAATCACTAACATCCATACTCAACCATCACCTTGTATGGCAGGGTGTAAACTCATACTAAATCTGCAAGAGAGATTGCACTAGCAGTGCAAAAGGGTGCAGAATGAATAAAGTCCATGGATTTGCAGGCCGCTGCAAATAAATTTGTGTTAAACACTAGGGCCCATAACACCTAGTGTGCATGCATTTAACACAAACATATCCAAACCGCAATTCCATGACGAGACTTTCCACGATACTTACGTGAAAATCTTGCAACAAAGTTGGACTATAATAGAATATGACAACCCGGTCACACCTAGGAACCAACCACGAGACCTTCTCATGAACGTAGCATACTTTGCAGCAAAAGTTGGACCATAATAGAATGTGACAACCCGGTCACACCTAGGAACCAACCATGAGACATTCTCATGAACGTAGCATACTTTGCTATATGTAGAAACGACCCTCCGTTAAGGTGGTTTCACAGCACTTGTAATCACAACAAGTCTGTACTAAGTACCCAACAATTTTTGGCCACTGAAATTGTTCCTGATACTGTGTGCGTCAATTGGTCTAATGAACGAATGCGACCAGCACCTAGGGACTTCGTCGCGACACATCATTTCGAATTGGGCGCCAGTGTCAGTCCCAGAGACTCATATTCTCTACATGTGGAATATGTCTCAAGTAAGGATGCCAGGATAAGTGACATCCATCAAGTACGAGCTGTACTTATGTGTGGAGGTAACTACAAACACTCTGCGACGCGAGTGAGAGGGACCCTCATTATCATGCTCCACATTGGCTAAACCAAACTCCTTGAGTTCCTAGACCATGTTGTATCCCATGTGACAACATGTGCCAAATCGAACCCTACAAGTAGGTTCGTAACAGCATAAGGCAAAAAGGTAGATTGGACACTTGGCCCAAAATACTTTGTGCCGACATGCCCTTGGCATGGCTCTGTAACATTCAGGCGTACTTATACGTCTTGAAAAAAAACAAGCAAAGCGTACGAAAAATGGAATAACACCAAATTAATAGATGCGTACTTGGAGGTTTGAACGTAATGTTCACTTACCAGTATTCAAACGGAGAGGAGCACATCTCCTACCTGAAAAACAAACAACATTGCACTGGGAACCGTGGGTGTTGCCTGCGCAATCCAACCCCTTTGGTTAAAATCTACGTAGTCAAACCCCTTGGTAAGACCCTTTGTAGAAACTGCTCAACTAGCAAGTAACGGCAACCAACATAGTTAACCGTCTACATAATGATTGGAATCAACTTGAAAAGTTGAGTTTGTCTGCTACCGCGTGGTAGATTGCGGAATTCTTTCCTTGAAAGTCTAACTGAGAGAGATCAAACTGTGATCCTCAATGCAAATCAACTGTGATCCTCAATGCAGATCAACTATGATCCTCAATGCCTATGGGGTGATGTAGCAGTCACCCGTCGGGTCGTATCCCAAAACAATATGACCATAGACACTCCGTAGTGCTATAGAGAGAGCAGGAAATCCAACTGCCTAGCTCATGTGGACAGCCATGCTGTCACCACTGATTGTTGCATCTATACTTCCTTATAGAGATCAACTGCGGTGAGTTGAAGATTATCAAAAACTCAGCTTGAGTGTCGCACTGAAAACATGTAGTGCAAAAATGACACCCTAAACATCCGTAATGACAAGACTCTTGCTTGTGCATTAACGTTGATGTATACTTCCTTGGGTAGATCTGTTCAATCTTGAAAACAATCACCCCAAAGAATGCCAATAGTTGGGTCTTACCCTTGGCTTGACAATGGCTCTTAGCCGGTGTGGCTCATAGCCCTTATGCAAATTAGTGTTCAATGGACGAACCGATGAAGACTAATTTGAGTAGCATCTTAGCCACATGCTAGCTGAGTGTTAGAGCACCTTGGCTCAGGCTAACTCACGAGCAAAACACGTATCAAAAGCTTCTTAGAAGATTTTTCATTTTTTCCTTAAAGAGAGAGAGAGAGAGACCTACAGAGACAGAGAGAGAGAGTCCCTTCCCCTCCTCCATTCTCTCTCATGCTGGGCTGAGGAATTTTTCTTAAGGTTGTAGAGTGTGTACCCTAGCTGTGTGCCTTGACGCATCTTATGCCTGACTTGCAGCTTATCGTATAAGTAGGCCACAATTTTCTGGTATGACTCTCTCATCGAGAGAGGGAATAGAAAAACATAAAACTCATTCCGACCCACCTACCTTGTAGGGGTCGTGATTGCATTGGCACTATGCCTGGGAATCAAGTCCAAATTTTTTGGTTCTTTTTAGTGTTGTTGTGTTGACAGCAATCAAAAAACACATTGAAACAATCCATTACTTAGTCTGTCCTTGACAGAGTTTCGAGTGTGATAGCGGAAGCATAATCCATGAATCGATGGAATTCATGCCACCTGATTGGCATGCCGTGCATGCAGAATTGTAAGCCTTTCAGTTTTCCAAACTGGCGTGCCAATTCCCTTGATGCCAAGTCAATGGGCAATATCGTGGCACGCGTGAGAAGCCTTGCTTCATGTGATGTTGTCAAAGCACTTTTCTTTACATAACAGACAACGTGTTCCAATGGAAACATGAAAAACAAACAAATTGAAAATTAGGCTCACCTGGTTATCCCGTTGTAACGAGTCATCCTGAAATTTTAATGGAGAAGAATTCGTTCCATAACGGCTCATAGCCTAGTCTGCCACACGAGAGAGAGTTGTCGCGTGTATATACATACTCCCCTTGTAGCATATACATCCATCTGGCAGGTAATAAAAGAACCTGCAAGCAGATTACCAAATTCCTCCCAAGTGTATATGCTCATAGCATATGCCAAACGTGGGGAGTGTCAATGCAAGATGCCTAACTTGAAGCGTTGCGTCACAGAAATTGAAGCCTCGCTGATAGCCAATTGAGGCGGTTGTTGACATGTAGAGAGCATGACAAAAAGAATCGACCTTGTCAAGGAATTTCAACTAAAATGAGCTAAGACTGTGACAAGCATCCTTTGGCAACGACTAGAAATAGTGACAAGGAGGCGGTCATGCCGAACAACATGCCGCCTGCATCAAGGCAAGAAGGAGGATGTGCTAATCTCCTTGAGATTACAAAACATGGCAAAAACGAATCGACCTTGTCGAACACTTTTAGCTAAATGACCATGTTGAATATGTCAGCATCTCGAGAATTATAAAAAAGTATGCATAATTGATGTAGTCTCTGCCAATTTCGAGAAAAGGTGACAGTAGGCGGTCATGCCAAGCAACTGGGCACCGTACATCAAGTTGATCGGCAAGCCAGGTCAATCTCCTTGAGATTCCAGAACAATGACAACTTGCTATGCTTTTGCATCAAACCAACCCAGTTGCTGTGCTCCAAGACGTATAAGTTATCACACATACACCATGCATGATACCCTTTCTAGTCTTGTCGGCCATGTTTGTTCGTGTACATGGTTGACCTTGGCAAGCGATATGCAAGGGCGTACCCATTGAAAGCACTTTGTTTTGCCCCAAAAAAATCATAGAACAGAGGCAACGATTGCTTAAAATTGTAATTACTGGTCGGCTTTGTCGAATGCTGTAAGCAAATAATTCATAGGTCCTGTCTAGCTTGCCATGGTTGCCAAGCAAGCTTGGCTGTAAACATTGACTAGGAGTCATCGGATGCCTTGAAAAATCGATCAACGTTCCCTAGTTATGCCTTGCAGTAGATTAATAATCCATGTCTGATTGAGAAGCCTTGCTTCCGTAGAATCATGGCGTACATCTTTCCTCCTTTATCGCACATCTGTGTCTGCGTCCAAGCATGTCTTGGAGTCCTATTGTAATCCCGCACTAGGCAGAGTCCAAGAGATCTGGAGAGTCCAAGAGATGTTTTGCGACATACAGTGGGATTGTATACACGCTTCACTTGTAAATTTTTGCACATGACATGTGCAGAAATTCGCCATATGAGCTATCATGTGCAGAAATTTTCCAGATGAGCTAAGGGACGTGACCATGAGACTTTGAACGTCCATGGGTTGTGCCAATACACCTTGCCCGTGTGGCAACACCCCTAGGTGGGGTGTGTGGCCCAACTTAGGGCATGAAAAAAGAAAAAATAAATAAATAAATTACGAAAGCAAATACCTGCACAGGAGGCCGCTGCCTGTGCGATCATGGCGGAGGGTGTGGCGCTCGACTCGGGTGTTTTCTGGCCACACTGCATCAACGAGTTTCATCCCTTGATACTTTGTGCTCCCAACGAGCCCGGCCTCATCTATTTTCTCCATGGTCGACTGCGCCTATCTTCCCCTCCTAGGGTGCTTACCCACGGCCGCAATCCTCGACTTTGACCTCGACCATGTCTCCTGCTAAGCGGCCATGCCCGCTGCAAGGTGTTTTCGGTCCTCCTGTTTGCATGAACATGCAAAAGCATGCCCAAAGGTCATGAGCACAACGCCCTCCTCCTTCCTCCTTCCGCCAGGCAAGAGCCATGCTCAGCCATGGGAATATACACAGACGAGAGAGAGAGAGAGAGAGAGAGAGAGAGAGAGAGAGAGAGAGAGAGAGAGAGAGAGAGAGAGAGAGAGAGAGAGAGAGAGAGAGAGAGAGAGAGAGAGAGAGAGAGAGAAAGAGAAAGAGAGAGCGAGAGAGAGGGATTGCCTTCTTCTTCGATCGATCGAGAGAGAGAGACCTACAGAGAGAGAGAGAGAGAGAGAGAGAGAGAGAGAGAGAGAGAGAGAGAGAGAGAGAGAGAGAGAGAGAGAGAGAGAGAGAGAGAGAGAGAGAGAGAGAGAGAGAGAGAGAGAGAGAGAGTCCCTTCCCCTCCTCCATGTCTCTCCCCTCCCCTTGAGCTCTGATACCAATGTGAGACCGCGGGGGATTGGACCATGCAACTCTCCACCCAACCGTGCTATTTATAGACTCCTAGCCTCTAAAGATAGTGCCCCTTGACCGCATGTCCGTCCTGGCCCTTGGCCCTGCCCTTGGCCTGACAGAGAGAGACACAGACTTGGATGATGAAAACCCCTCAGGATGTGAGGGCAAACTTGAAGCAAGGTGGTATTTACAGAAACCTTCGTCTTGGCGAGGTGGAGACCGTGGTGATAGAGAGGGAGAGAGAGAGAGAGAGAGAGAGACAGAGAGAACCTATGGTGCGTTCTCTAGGGAGAATTTACGTGTGCGGAGTTCCCACTCTTGTGCATAGCGACCCTTGGAGTCGGTGTGTGTGCATAGCTTCCCTCTCAAGTGCTAACTCCACCCGATAGTGACCTCTCAGTGCTCTTTTATAGGTGCGGGCTTGCTTAGTTTAGGATAATATGATTAGTCTTGGGCCCTGATCAGGAGAGACAAAGCAAGGAGCCGTGTCCCAAATGGTTGACCCCTGCTTTGTTTTAGGAGAATTTTAAAATGATATCTCCTAGGTGGGCCTTTGTGACCATCACCTAGAGAGAGGTGGCAATATACAAATGATTTTTTTACAAGGTTTGGCTTGAAAACTAGCAAAAGGATTACCCTATGTATTTTTACTTAAGAAGTGTGTCGTGGACGAGATGCCGACGAATCGCAAGTTTACTGGTGCATCGATGCAGCGTGATCGTCAGCTTCGGTGCCGACCGGGGCATGCCCGCGGCGTCTTTCTTTGAATGGTGGTCGCCGTCGCATGATCTTGGTCCACTTGTTGATGCGTCGTCGTCTGTCTTTGTTGTTTTGGGCGTCGATATCGAGCTTCTTCCGTTTTTTCTTCTTGTGCATGTGTATGACATGCATGTGTTGGTGCGTATGTAACTGTGTGTATATGTACGTGCTCATGAGAGAGAGAGTGTGTGTATGTGTGTGTGTTTATGAGTGTGTATGTGTGTGTTTGTAGAAAGAGAGATAGTGGGCTGAATTTTACAGGACAAGAGAGAGAGAGAGAGAGAGAGAGAGAGAGAGATGGAGAGAGAGGTGTGAGGGTGTGTGTGTGTGTGTAAGTGTGTGGGTGTGGGTGTGTGTGTGTGTGTGTGTGTGTGTGTGTGTGTGTGTGTGTGTGTGTGTGTGTGTGTGTGTGTGTGTGTGTGTGTGAGAGAGAGAGAGAGAGAGAGAGAGAGAGAGATTTTCGTGCGCCTTCTTGGGCTGCCAACACAAGAGAGAGAGAGAGAGAGAGAGAGAGAGAGAGAGAGAGAGAGAGAGAGAGAGAGAGAGAGAGAGAGAGAGAGAGAGAGAGAGAGAGAGAGAGAGAGAGCGAGATGGAGAGGGAGTGTGGTGTGTATGTGTGCTGTGTGTGTGTGTGTGTGTGTGTGTGTGTGTGTGTGTGTGTGAGAGAGAGAGAGAGAGAGAGAGAGAGAGAGAGAGAGAGAGAGAGACAGAGAGAGAGAGAGAGAGAGAGAGAGAGAGAGACTTGTGAGGGTGATAAGTGAGGAGTGGGAGAGAGTGGTGCTTGGGGGGGGGGAAGTGGGCTCTGTGGGATCTGTGGCCAACAATCCCCAATCCCAAGTCTTGTATTGCACTTCAAGAGTTACAATTTGATAAGGAAAGCTTCGCTAGAACCTTTTGTGCTCTTTCAAGTTTTCCATATTTGGTGAAAATAGTGACAAAAGCATTTCTAGTCACAACATGCTTCTCAATAAGCCCCTGACTGGCAATCTCACCGCTAATTCTTGCACCCATGCCATTAGCTCCATAAGGCTACTTTTCTCAAGGTGCAAGCATAGATGAAGGCATTTGGGAAAAACCCTTTGCTTAAGATATAGTTGAAATAAAAAACCCTTCCCATGCCATAGCTATGTTAGGATTTTCCTCGATCAATGTATCCCCAAGTGATGATAATTTAAATGAAAAACCCTTAAAAAATTGCTCGTGCTTTGGTAAGAGCACCACATTTGGCATACAGATCGATCCCAAACGTCTCTAGGCACAGAATTTAGCTTACATATTGATCCAAACATTGCGCAACACCCAAGATTTTGACTGAAGCAGTGGTGAGCACAACTTTAAATGCATCCATTTCATTTTCCCTTGCTCATAGATGTCCAAGATTGGAAAGAAGTTTGATCCGTCCATAAGTTGTGCACTAAATGCCCGATTTGAGTATTATAAAGCACATGTCATAGCCCTTTTTGAGCAGTAGCAATCAGATATCTATTTAACTTGATTCAACTTCCTTGACACACATCCCAAGGTAGATCCAAGAAAACTAGAACCTGCCTCCAAAAATACTTCTACTACCCATATCTTCCTTGTTCCACGATCCGTGAAGATAAGCCTGGAGATCATATCAAGCACTACATTTTTGACATATAAACCGTATTTTGGTAGCATGATTGCATCTTATCTTGCAAGCATCATCCCCATTTAATGGATCCTAAACCCACAATTAGCATACATTCCAATCATCAATCCCCATTTAATGGCTCCTATCTTACAGGATCCGTGAGGATAGGCCTGGAGATCACATGAAGCACTACATTTTTGGCCTATAAAAACATCTTTTGGTAGCATCATTGCATTTTATCTTGCAAGCATCAATCCCCATTTGATGGCTCTTAAACCCACAATTAGCATGCATTCCAATCATCATGATGTCATAGTAGACTCTAACATTGTTTTTAAGCTTGGAAAAATTTGAAACTGCATGCAGTTCCTCATCTTTCATCTCGTGCCTACAACGAGGCACGATGGTGTGGGATATGATAAACAAAGAAAAGCTTGCCTCAAAAGGGGGCACATGGACGGAGGCCACAATATACGACAAGATTTTGGTGCCTCTCTAAACATTTCTGAAGGGCGGCTACACAAAGGAATTTGCATGAAATTGTAACAAAGAAGGTTCAACCGCGGAATGGGGGGATAATTTCAGATACTTCAAGGGCTCCTCTCTCAATCGGTCCTCCGTGGCTCTCCAAAATTAGAAGGGGTTCCTTGAATCCTTTTTGGAGAGAAGTTGCACGTTAGCAAGTAAGCAACAAATAAATTTCTAAACCTTTTCATCTTTGGAATGAAAAAAACTTCTCCAGGAAGGATATGGAGCTCGTAGTGTTGCAACATAATTTGGGTTTGTACGAAAAGCTCTAATTGGTATACTCTTGGAAGTGTTATCATCCTCACCCTTACTGTCTTTGGATCAGAAATGGATTAGAGAGTGACATTTGCCAAAAGATAGTGTTCTCACCCCCTAAGACCCAGGCTATCTATAATAAGCTGGTATACAAAGTAGATTGATTTGCCCCACTCACCAGAATCTGGAAGAAAAATTGGTGGGAAGAGCATTGGCTAAAGAATGTTAATGCCCTTTGGGAGACTAAATGGCCTAAATACATGAAGGTATTCATCTGGAAAGTGCTTTGGGAATCCACTAGGGGATTCACCATGGAAAACTTACCGGACCACGTAAGTGCAAGGGAGGGGGGTTTTTTTACAAGTTACATAAGCGTATAAGTTAAGGGAGGGCCCCAAATAATTTATCTTCCAAGCTTATAAATAAGGGAGGTTACCGGGGGGGGACTTGACCCATGCTGATTACTTGTAAAACGATTGGTCACCGGGGTGTACTAGAATTCGGAGGAAGTTTTTTATTAGGTCACACATCAAATTTTTCATCAAGTCAATCATAGATAAGGGCTGATTTGGAGCAGATCAAGGGTTGATTTACACCAGCTTTGGATGGAACAGAATTGGACGAGTAGTCAAAGTGCAAGCTGATTGGGCACATAGTTTGAAATTCAAACTAATAGACATTGATGATACATCTAATTATCAACAGAAGTGGTTTCGTAGTGCATTGCCAGTCACTATGCTACACACTCTTTGGCTAGTTTACTTAGTTAGATCATGTGAGACCTAAATTTTATATGTGAGATAGGGGTATGATAATTTTCTTCATTGATTGTCATATAAGCGTAGAAAGGGGGGTCATATTCCTTTATATGGGTCGTATATAGGGGTTTTATCAAAGTTGTCCGCTCGTAGGTGGCGTACCGCTTTGTATATAGAGTGAATCCCCCGAGGGGAATCCATGCCTACTCATATTAAGGTTCATGCTAGAGGGATCAATAGTGACACTTGCTCTAGTTGCAGATAGACTTCTGAGGACCCACTTCATCTATTCAACAAGTACCCTACTTCATGAGGTGTCATGCCAAGGGAACACCGAGGGGAGGTCACGGACTTGGGCCACTAAGTGGCCGGCTTGCCAGTGTGGAGCAGGGGATTCAGTAGCCAGGGCTATATAAGGGAGGTTTGGTGGTGAACCCAAGCCAGCAGGAAGTTCCCTGGGCATTACACTGGTATTACAGCTTAGGGGAGGAGGAGACATGGAGGAGGGGAAGAAGCATGGTCTTCTCTTTCCCTCTCATTCTCGCTCTCTCTTGAAGATCTCTCTTGCAAGGCATCCCTCTCAATCTCTCTCATTCTCGCTCCCTCTCGAAGATCTCTCTTGCACGGCATCCCTCTCAATCTCTCTCGTAGACATGGTGAAATTCGTGAATGGAATTGCATGAAGTTACAACAAGAATATGGCGTTCATGGAATTGCATGAAGGTACGACAAGAATATGGCATGCCCAAAAGCTTGCATGGATGCTCAGGCTCGTGCATGGATACAATCGTGGGCACAAAGGCTTCTGGGGGAGGAAGGGCCGACTTTGACCTGCATGGAGAGGGTCTACGGATGCGCACTGGCCTGAGAAGCAAACTTTGCTTTTGCTGCACGGCCGCATGATGATCACACAGGTGTAGAAGATCGCCCTCCCTGCCTCTGCAGATCGACACGCCATCGCTGCAGCAAAAAGTTTATTTATTTTTATTATTGGAACTTGTCATCGCATGGGCGCCCAAGGATACCCCCTAGTGGCCCGTCCCACCCATGGGGTGCCCAAGGGGCTACCCTTGGTGAGGTGGTGGCCCTGAGGAGCCACCCAAGGGGGGGAAATTGGGAAGTTCTTCCCATTATGGGTATTGATAGATTCCATAGGCAGAAAGGCATGTACGACTCGTCGCCAAAAAGGCTAATCAGGGACGACATGCCAGTCGGGCCAGACGGTAGGCGAGCCTCGCAGAGAAGAGAGGGTGGCACACATATCGTATCATGCATGGTCCTGCGAGAGCCTCATCAAGTGGATCATGGCTGCAGGGCATGCAACGGCATGAAATGTCACCAAAGGCTATTTGCAAGATCACCGGCAAGGAACTTGGAGCCGGCACGTGAATTCGAAGGACGTGGTAGACCTCGGCTACAGACAAGCAATGATTATCAGGTTTGAGGTTTCATGTTATTGAAGTTATCATAGCTTTTTAGGTGATTGTATGCACTTCTATGGGTCACATATCACCATGGTTAAGAATACAGCAAGCAAAGATGCGCTGCGGCCACAGGCACGGCCTATTGCTCGACTAGTTGAAGGCGGCAAAGGTGTTCGGCATGGCTGACCGACCACTTGTTACAAATTGAGACGTTGCTTATTTAGAATTGTACTTTTTGCTAAGAACATGGTTCCTAGGGAAATTATGTCCGCGTTTTTAGTCGCTCACAAAAAACCTATATTGTCAAGGACAATAGTAATCAAGATAAGAAAGTATGCATGCTTCTCAATCCACTATATAGGTAGACAATGTTCATTCTTGGTACATGATTAACAAGGTCGACTCTCTTTGCTATGACATCTGTCGCCAATAGCGTTTGTTGGCAATGAGGCCAAACCTAGTTATATGAAGCAAGGCTTTCATTTTTGCATCTTGCATTGCGACTTTCCACATTTGACATATGCTATGCATCTACAAAATTGGGAAGGACTAGGAAATGTGTTTGCAGGTTATTTCATTACGTACCAGATGGGTGTATAGGATACACGAGGGCATATATGCATACGTGACAACTCTCTCTCGCAAAGAAGATACGGCTATGAGCCGATCGGAAGGAGTTTTTTCTTCCATATTTCATGACAACTGGTGGCAGTCGGACAACCAAGTTCGCCAAGTTTCAGTTTTTCTTCTTTTGTTTTCTCCATGTGTACACTTTACTTGGCAACTACTATCACTGTGCAAAGCAAAGTTCTTTGGAAATTTTACACGACAATTTTATACGAAGCCAAACACTTATGGTTTTGGCTCTCACGTTTGAGGCCATCACTCTCGCCAAGGGCTTCAAACTATGTATGCAAGGCATACTAGCTAGGTGGGTTCAATTTTATCGCCTCATGAAATATGCTTCCGCTATCCCACTTGCAACTCTCTCAAGGACAAGATAAGTTCGGTATTGTTTAACACGATTTTTGATTGCTGTAACACACACCAAAATTCAAAGGAACCTAAATATAGGGCTTCTTTCACAGGCAAAGTGCCATTTTGGATCTATAACTACATAATGCAGAAACTGATTTTGACAGTACAACCCAGATGGCTTGGCTGATCTTACATGACCGTGCCACTTCTCTTAAGAGCAAAATTGGATGATAACATAGTGTGTGCATCCGACGTGAAAAAAAAACAAACATAACAAAATTAGATGCGTGCCTGTATAACGCTCTCATCGAGAGAGGTAAAAAAAACACAAGCCACAGCTTGACCCACTTACCATGTATGGGGTCGTGACTTTACAAAAATGACTTTTATTTTGCACATGTTGTCACATGGGATACAACATGGTCTAGGGACTCACAGAGTTTGGTTTAGCCAGTGTGGAGCAAGGTTAATGAGGGTCCCTCTCACTCCTGTCACAGAGTGTTTGCAATTACCTCCACACACAAGTACATCTTGTACTCGTAGGATGTTCTTTTTTAGACATCCTTAGTTGAGACATATTCCACATGTCACAAATATGAGTCTCTGGGACTGACACTGGTGCCCACTATTTCAAGTATGTGTCACGACAAAGTCCCTCGGTGCTGGTCAAATCTGTTTTCTAGACCATTTTCAGCACGACGTATCAGGAGCACTTTCAGTGGCCACAAATTGTCGAATACCCAAAAAGACTTGTTAAGGTACAAGTACCGTTAAACAACATTACTGGATGGTTGTTTAGACATATAGCAAGACTATGAGTTGTTAATGAAAACGTTTCATTGTTTGTACCTAGAAGTGATAACTGTTTCACCTTCTATTATGGTCCTGACTTTTCAGCAAGGCTTGAAAATGATTGCAACGGCCAGTATTTAGTTTTTTTTCAGAACTCTTTACATTCCTCTTTAAAGTGTGCTAGGCGCATCACATTCGCCATAAGTATTGGCAAGGATGATCATGGATATACAGGTTTGGATCCGTTTTTTGCTAAATGCATGCACACTAGGTGTTATGGACCCTAGTGTTTTAGTAAAAGCAGATTTGGAGCGGCATGCATATTCATCGCATTAGTTGCTTATGAAGCATTTCGCACTATATGTGCAATATCTTTCTGCGATTCCTTTTGGGGTCTACCAATCACCCACAGAGATCATGGCTCGGTTTGGGTGCTTGTGGATCTTTCAAGGTGACCACAATGCTTATTTAGAACACTGTTGATTCGACAACACTATTGTACGATATGGTGACCTCCGTTCCGGTGGGGGAAACACACCTCAGTGTTGTCAGTTATCCAAGGGGATAGGCAGATTACACAGTGTAATCTTGTGCTAAAGGATATGCAAAGTGCGTACATTAGCACCAAGCAATCCAAATAATAAGCAATCAATAAGCATTTATTGCTCTACTTGGAGTTTGCTTACCATAAGTTAAAGCATGTTTGCGACTAGGTTTAGTCTCTTCATGTATAAGTCAGGTTCTCAACCTCGAATACTAGCTATGGTGGGGTTGTTTACTGATGGAATTTGAGAACAAGTCAAGGAGTTAAACTTAACCGATTAGTTATGTCATCAAGTTACTTTCATGGACAGTGACAAGAGGTACTCTTTTGGGTACATCTTTGTTGTGATATCTCATTTAGCATGCTCATTTGCGTTCTAAATGGAGTCTACACACTATGATTAGATAGGAACTGGTAACACAAGATGGTTACAAAGGGACAACAATATGGAAGATCAAGATGTTACTCTTGGTTCATTGAACCTCCTACTAAACCGTGTTCCACTCAAGCAAGCAGGTAGATCCATGAAGGATGCCAATGTGAAAACATTAGTGTATTATCACTCTTGTTTTTTAGGGGGAGTATTGTCATGCCAAGGGCATACCCAGGGGAGGTCACAGACTTGGGTCAGTAAGTGGCCGACTGCCAGTGTGGAACATGGGATTCAGTAGCCAGGGGCTATATAAGGGAGGTTGGCCGGTGAATCCAAGCCAGGTAGTTCCTTGGGCATTACACGAGGGCTGGTTGCTAAAGCTTGCAAATGGATATGAAAGACTTGGAAGATTGTTTTCTTTAATGATGACATGATTCTGGGAGAGCATGGATTCCAAAGCCATGACATTTTGGTGTGCACCCAAATCACTAGATTTTCTACCTAAATCAGGTTTGGAGGTTTAGGAACCTTCCGATATTTGAGGCCAAACCGGTTGTGGCGCAATTTGATGATATTGTGCATCTAAGCACTTAGCTCATACATAGTGCAGAAGCAAGGAGAGGGACATCAATCAAGGATGAAGAATGGAATCATGCGTTGAGTTGCTTTGAACGCTCAAGAGGGTATTCTTAGTACCTCTATTTTGATTTCCTGTGTGTGTGTGTGTGTACATGCCCTTGTTGGAACCCAAACCCCCTCAACGCACATGTAGTGCTTGATGGCGATTGTATTATTTTCAAGTTGATACAAATTATCTGAACTCATAATTGTGAGTATGGAAAAAAGCAAAAAAGAGAATTTCCAAAAGAAACTTGGAAAACGGATAAAAATTACTTAGCCCCAAGATATAGGCCGACAATTCCCAAGAAGTGAAATATTGAGAAAAAGACACGATGCATAAATGATATTTAAATTGTTTGCCTTTGGTGTCTAGAGAATGGGTAGATCTAGAAAAAGCATTAAATTGTTTGCCTTTGGTGTCTAGAGAATGGGTAGATCTAGAAAAAGCATGCGGTAACATTTGAACTAATTTAAGCTCACAATTCTTTTTGAAATAGAGTAGACTAGAGTTGATGATGATCAATGCCTTTAACACTACCCCTTCGATGATGAAAACACAAAACAAAACGTCGTGATGCGAGACCTAACACAGGTCGTGCCAATCAGCAGCAGTAAGGATCTTGCTCCTGCGTATCGCTCCCCATTCGGTTCCGGTTAGTGTTGGTTTATGCTGCACGCAGCTCGTTCACACACTGTGCGATTCAGCGTTTTCAAGCTCGGCTACTGTGTATGTTGCTCACCGTGCAGAGCGCCCTTGTGCTTGCGCGGTTTTCAAGCTCGGCTACTGTGTGGGTGTTGGGGCTTGCACTCGCTGTGGCGCACTCCCACTGTGGACATTCCTACGATTACCGTCTCCTAGTCAATAATCGCGCTCATTAACTCATGCCTACGTTATTTTTCTTTCTTCTTTGTTGATCTAAAATAACGGTTATCACGTCGCTCCCCAAAATCCGAGCAGTATCCAGCCTTAAGCCTTTATCAAACAAGCGATTATTAACTTTTTGTCTCCTTTCCATTTTGGTTTAAAAGGGGAGGAGATCATTACTCATTTGATAAAGCCTATGTACCTTGAAGGTCTTGAGCTTAATCAAGTGGTGTAAGTCTGTGACACTCGATAATGGTACTCGACGCTCTGGTCACAAGTGAGGATATTGTTAAATTTTCACAAATGTTAGCGGCGGGGAAAATATCCGAAATGGAGCTAGCCATGCCAATGGATGTAGGCGGTGGCTTGGTCTTGAGACCGATGCATGATACAAAAATGTCAGGCCCCAGCTCGCCAAATGTTTCAACCATGAAAGAGGACAAAATTTTTCCGACTGAAAACGTTTCCTCTGTGAATCTGTGGAAACAAGAGAGAAAATGGGCTCAGCGCAAGGGTTCAAATTCGAGGTAAAAACCCTCAAAGACGGGGTTCCTCATGGTCCCATCTGTGCGAGCGTAAATAAAGTGTCAAGTGCATCTGCTACTCATCGCAGGCCAGGTATTTCGTTTGCTAGCATACTCAAGGGGCATAAATCTAAGGAGTATGGAAAAGGCTCAGCAGAAGGGATGTCAAGTGAAGGAGATATCAAAAACCTGCAGAATGCAAAAGCTAGACTTCAACAAGAGCTCATGGAAGTCAACAAAATGATTGAGTCCGGCCCTAACAACAACAAAAGAACTTGCTCCCATGAAGAATACAGTGGGCTGGTACAAGACGAGTTGGCAGATCAAGCCTTCTCTGTTTTAAAAGAGTCTTTGCCACATCAAGTGGAGGTAATTCAAAGAGGCCTCCGATGTGGAAAAGATCCTTGACAAAGGGCCCCTAGTATTTAATAGGACTACGATTTGTGTGGTGCCTTGGGAGCCAGTGTTCGACTCAATTGAATCTCTACAAGAGTTTCATCCAGTCTAGGTTGAGTTTGTGGGACTGCCTAGCAGGCTATGGGAAAATCTCAGGATTCTTGCTAGCCAATAGGGCACTCCCTTATTTATATCTAGCAATAGATGGTTTGGCAGAACCTCAAACAGGGTTTGTATAGGATGGAATGCGTCTAAAACGCCACCTAAGAGCATGGTTATCAATGTCGGAGCTAGGCTTGTTACTATTCCGCTAAAATTTGGAACATACTTTGGGGCATGTTTTAAATGCAATAACTTTAGACACTTTGCCAAGGATTGCCCTTGAAGTCTACTGATACTGTAGCTCTAGCAGCACAGGCCCCCAATAAAATGGAATCCCGATGGAAGGGCTTGAGAAGTAAGGAGGGAGTAACGAAGGGACAAATGCAGGGAACGATAAAGGAGATATGGTATGTGAGAATAACCCCAAATTTATGACAGTGACAACAACGATGGCTGTCCAAGTCCCTAGTCTTTAAAGATCCAAAAGAGTGAAGGCAGTGGCAAGAGACTCCAAAGTGCTTCAAGACGTGAGAACACTTGAGGTGAAAGGATCTAATTCATCCTCCACCCCTTCGAAAGGAGGGGGGTTCATTATCCCTCTGCACAATCCATTTGCAGCACTACAAGAAAAGAAATCCCCTAACTTGGAACCCCCAGATTCTCCTAAGACCAAGGAGGGGGGGGGGGGGGGGGGGGGGGGGGGAATGATTCGTATGTTGAAGAATTTGTTCCTCTATCCCAATGAACCCCTCATTAATGATGGAGTCTCTCACTATCCAATCTTGGAACGTAAAGGGGTTGAAAACCTGTATGAGGAGTACCCTATTCTAGGAGGAAATAAAAGAGGAGAAGAAAGTCAATTACTGGGCCATCCAAGAACACCACCTAGATGCTCATAGCAAGATAAAGTAGGTACTAGGAAAGAAATTGGTATTCTATGGAGAAGGAAGTAACAGCTTCAGTGGCATCCTTAGCATTGTGGACAGAGAATTGGAGCCGAAGTTGGTTCTTAACCACCCATCCGGCATAATCCTAGGGATTAGAATCAGATGGGAAGGGCATCCCTTGACCATTGTGAATGTGTACGGCCCTTGAAATGCAAAAGATAGAGCTAAAGTATGGATGCATCTTAGAGATACTCCCATTGAAGGGGAGTGGTTGTTGGTTGGCGACTTTAATATGGTAGAAAAGTGCAGGGATAGAACAGGATCCTCCAGTATGCTGGCTGGCTCAGAAAGATCTAAATGGCAGAGTTTGTGTGAAATGTGGGCAATGATTGAATTATGGGAAGTTGGCCCATGGAACAGCACACCTAGTTTCACCTACACAAGCCTCCAATACGCCCGCACTGCCTCCAGGCTGGACAGATGCTATTGCTCGCACCAAGCTAATTGGATACAGGCATTGATGGAGATGAAGGTAGTCCCAACAAAAATCCTTTTGGATCACATTACTATGCACATACATTTTAAGAATAATAAAGAGGAGGAGCAGACCCCAAGAGGTGAGAAAAAACTATTAGTAACAGGGGCACACCTATTCAAAGACCCTCTTTTCAGGAATCTAACCAAGAAAGCACTGGGCAAGCTCAAAAAAGATGTCAACCTCAACAAACACAATGCATGGGACCGCTTTTCTCGGAGCATCCAGAAAGAAATCAAAACCTCGGGCCCCCAAAATCAAGAAAGCTAGGGAGTTTCACCTTCTGCATCTTACAACGGAGGTACAATTGCTTACCTCCATAAAAGACAATGGGCATGCTACTGAGGAGGAGCATAAATGAAAGGAGCAGACCCCAAGAGGTGAGAAAAAACTATTAGTAACAGGGGCACACCTATTCAAAGACCCTCTTTTCAGGAATCTAACCAAGAAAGCACTGGGCAAGCTCAAAAAAGATGTCAACCTCAACAAACACAATGCATGGGACCGCTTTTCTCGGAGCATCCAGAAAGAAATCAAAACCTCGGGCCCCCAAAATCAAGAAAGCTAGGGAGTTTCACCTTCTGCATCTTACAACGGAGGTACAATTGCTTACCTCCATAAAAGACAATGGGCATGCTACTGAGGAGGAGCATAAATGATGTCTTGAAGCCAAATATAACCTTGCTAATGAGCAGTTAGAAGATATTAGAAGGGCAAGGTTTCTCTCCAGGGAGACTTTTCTTCAACCTGAAGCCTCCAATCAAGCTCAGTTTCTTAGGGCTTTAAAAATCAAGAAGAGCAGGGGTCACGTCCGCTTGCTTGATGATGATAAAGGGACAACAGTTCATAACCATGATGAAATGGCTAGTCTGATGTTGAGCTATCTCAGTCAAATCATTGGACGGCCAGAGACTCAGTCCCAAGAAGTGGAAGAAGCCAGAGGGACTTACTTCAGAGTGTCAAGAAGGAAATTTCCCACTCAAAAGCTAATAGTTTGGAACGGGAATTCTTCAAAGACGAATGTTCACTAGCATTGAAAGCACTTGGCAAGGAAAAGTCCCCTCGTTGGGATGGGATGACGATGGAATTCTATAGAGAATTTTGGGATGATCTCAAGGACTCAATCACAAGACTGGCCAAGAAAACCATGGTAGAAGGGTCGTTGGAGGTAAGCGTAAAGAGAGGGCTTATCAAACCCATCCCAAAACAGATCTGGTGTTCTCAACTGAAACATTGGTGTCCTATAATGATGATATCGGTGGCCTACAAAATTATAGCTAAAGCAATAGCTCTCAGACTAGCCCCCTTTCTAACCAAGATCATCTCTCCGCATCAACATGGGTTCATCAAAGGAAGGTCCATTTATCTTGGCAGCAATGGTGGGCATCGAATACGCAACTGTCACAAAGCAGGAGTGCATTCTGCTGCAGTTGGACCTGGACAAGGCTTATGATATAATAGCATGGACATATATAGAATCTGTCATGGAAGCTCTGGGCTTTGGGCCTCACCTATGTCGGATGGTACGTATAATGGGGCCTGGAAGCCAGTCATAGCTCCTATTCAATGATAGAATTGTGGGATCTTTTGACGTCAAAAGGTCTATTAAGCAGGGATGCCCTTGATCACATCCTCTAATCATGACGCTCAAAGCTAGTGTTGAACGAGGGGAGTTGCAAGGCCTTGCCTTACCAGGAAATAGAAAACTCCTAGCAAAACTTTTTGTAGACGATTCTGTCCTCTTCTTGAAGGTGTGCCCCGAGGCCATTAGAAAATCTCTGGTGATTGTACAAATATTCTCAATAGCTTCGGGTTCCCAGTGTAATATAGAGGACTCAAGGCTAATCTCCCTATCGGAAAATGACTCATTTGACCCTTTTGTCTGGTCGGGGGAGATTGTCACAAAAGGGAATATGTTTAGACATTTGGGAGCCCCCTTGGGGGTGGACGTAACTCACAAGCAAAGAGTTGAGTGGGTGCTTGAAAAATTCAAAACAAAAATGAGTAGGTGGGAGTATGCTCTTCTCCCATTCCCAAGTCGGATAAAAGTGATGAATGCCTGTATGATTCCTTTTATTGCCTTCACTAGCCCGCTTCTCAAGATGGCTAAGTGTCGCTCGAAAGAGTTCTTAAAACCAAAAAAAATATTTTTATGGAAAAATAACATCTTCCAGGCCATGGCAATGGACCCGGTGGGAATCAGTTGCTCGGCGGGGAATCAAGGAGGCCTCGGAATTCTCAACCCTATGGCCCATGCAGAAGCTTGTTGCACCAAATTTGTTGTTTCCTTCGCTAAACAGGATCAAGTTTAGGCTGTCATGATGAGATATATGATAGAAGCAGCTAAACTTGGCTCGAAGGGTGGAAACTGGAGAGGGGTGGAGGTTCATGACAAACTGTTAGCCCCGACGTGGTCTACCTTAAGACTGGGGGGCACCTCAGGAGAATTGGTAAGAAAATGTAAAAGAGCAGCAGGAGTCTTAAAGTGGGGGGAAGAAGCCACATACTTCAAGAGCTCGATTCTGCATTGGTTCCCCTGGCTTTCCAAAGTTGTAGATCCGCCACAAACTCCCTATTGGATTGAGACAGCCAGGAAGTTGAATAATAAGGGTCTGAAGCGACTTGGGCACTTCTAGGACAGTGTCAGCAAGAGTTGGAAAACCATTGACTTTATGGTTACCTAGTACCAACTTAATAGCTTGGAGGCCTTGCTTGTCCACAAAGTGATGAAAGAGCTTGACAATCTGGTGATTCTAATATGTGATTCGGAGTTGGACTGGAATGCATGTGGATGGCCCGGAAGAAGTCTCTTGTGGAAACCCCATACTAAAAGCATGTATCGGACAATGATGCAAAAGAAGAATTGGTCTATCCCCTTAACAAGCTGTGGAAAAAGCAATGGCCGGAGGAAAGGTAGGAGCATGTAATGGAGAACATATGGAAGCAAAAGGTTCCGCAGCACATGAAGGTTTTCTTATGGAAGGTTATTTGGGGTGCTCTACCAACGGGGGTGGGGGGTGAAGATTCAGGAGAGAGGGATTGGGTCAGATTGGAAAATGAAGATCTGTCTCACCTATTCATGTAATACCCAACTATTAAAGGCCTCGCAGGGAAAATATGGAAGTGGATCCAAAGAACATAGAAAATTAGTTTTTTCAAGACTGACCTATTCCTTGGAGATAAGAATTCAGGTAGTCCTGCACTCCTCGTCAGCACTCAGATTGTCAGATACTTCTTCTTCCATAATGTATGGCAGACAAGGAACCGCCATGTTTTTGAAGGAGGTTTTGAGGTGGCAAGCTTCGCAAAAATTATACAAGAAAGCAAAGTGCTAATATAGACACTCGGGTGCAAGCAACACTCGGAGGATTGGTCTAGGACTACTAGTGCCTTGTTGTCAGCAGATGGAATGCCTAGGATGGGGGCAAATCTTGGCCATCGGTAAATAAAAGATCTCAAAATGACAAGATTATTGACCTTGTGTATCAAGAATGATCGAAGGGGCGGGTTGGTAGGGGTGGCTACCCTGATAGCTAATGTAATTATGGTCCCTGGATGTTGTCATGGCTTAACATGAGCATGGCAAGACCTTGTAATTTTTTGGGTTATTCAATTTAATTCACTCACAATTGTGAGTTTTGCTATTAAAAAAAAGGAGAGTAGACTAGAGCACCCCCCAAATCTTGATGATCTTGCAACTGTTTTGTAGCTAACCATCATGATATCTATACTAGTATAAAAGGGGGAGGGATTCCGACCCCCCCCTTTTACACGTGCCATGAGCTCCTTGATCAGACCAACCTCAGGGAGTGTTTTCTGTAGCCCACAGTGCTCAAATGCTGAGAGAGAGAGAAACAGTTTGCACGAGAAGAGAGAGAGAGAGAGAGAGAGAGGTGTGACTTCCACATCTGACGGCGGCCACCGCTCGCGTATCCTCGAGGCTTGATTAAGGCCCTCTTTGTCTACGCTGCCACTCACACCCACGCGCGAGTGCAGCCAAGAGTCCAGATCTCTCTTTTCCTTGAAAACTCTCTGTCGGCCATGGCCTCACGCATACCGCAAGACACACTCTCTAATCGTAGGCTGCATGGAATACACTTACGCCATCGCAAATGGACACTTCACTTGCTGATTTCAGCTTTTCAAGCTGGACGAGCATGTGAGTAGCATTGTATAGAAGCCAGTGCGTTTGTGTCTGTGCATGAGAGAGAGAGAGAGAGAGAGAGAGAGAGAGAGAGAATCATTCCCACTGCCCAGGGAGAGAAAGAGAGAGAGAAAGCAACCAGACAATAAAATCCTCCTCCTCCTCTTCTTCTTCTATCTTGTTCTTCTTCTTCTTCTCTCTCTCTCTCTCATGCGCAGACATGATGGAGCCTCTGTAGAGACTCTTCAACGACCCCTCTA
Organism: Adiantum capillus-veneris; assembly: GCF_014529385.1. Taxonomy (NCBI): domain Eukaryota; kingdom Viridiplantae; phylum Streptophyta; class Polypodiopsida; order Polypodiales; family Pteridaceae; genus Adiantum; species Adiantum capillus-veneris. The sequence continues at coordinate 73,145,748 of NC_140945.1, forward strand.
TTTTGTGGAAATCCCCTAAAATACCCCTCAAATTAAAAAAATTCCCAAACCACCTTTGTCACAAATTCCCAAAATGCTCTTCAATTTTTCCAAAATACCCCTGGTCGTAGCTTTTCATAAGAAGACTTGATTGTCTATCAATACAAGATGCTAAAACTAGAATTTGCGTCTGTTAAAAAGGTTGTGCTTCATTATTTTTAGACATAATAATTGCACTTTTTTGCGAGGTAATTGGTGACTAATTGCATGTTAAGCACTCAAAATCGGATCTTAGAACTCTATCCCACTTGGTGCCTATAGGGGTTAGGTAGCTGAAGCTCCGCAACTCTAAATGTCACACACAATTTGTGCAGGGTTTATGGGGGTTCAACACATTTGGGTTGTGCGTTGCAGCCACTGTAAAAATAAAAATAAAAAATAAAAAAATTGTAGAGCTTCGTTCATGCTCTTGGGGATCACCGACACCTACGAGTCACAAACCAATCAAGCAGCTATTTTAACAATACTGGTTGGATGATCGTCTTCTTTTACCGGTTGCTGCCAATTGGCTCGAACACAAGGTTGTGGGCTCTCTCCCTCTTGCAACGCGCATGATCGTTGCTTTGTAACCCTTGCAACAACATGGTGGGACATGGCTCTTAATTGTCAATATTAAAAAAGAAATAAAGACTGGAAAAATAAATACAAGGGTGTTTTGGTAATTTTTAAATTTTGGGGGGTATTTTAGGATTTTCCACATATTAGAGGGGTAATTTGGTTTTCCCAAAAAAATCAATTAGATGTTTGCTTCGGGGTGGTTTCAATAAGAAATCTTTTCAAAATAGACAAATTTTTTACAGTTTAACTCCGTTTTCTTGAGTTTTCCAAGCAAACTTTCTCCTTCTCCCCCTCCCTTCAACCGACTGTTTTGATTGTTCAATTCAACTGCTCAAGTCTTAGGTGACACAATTTTCTTGAACACTGACGCACACACACACACACACACACACACACACACACACACACACACATAGAGAGAGAGAGAGAGAGAGAGAGAGAGAGAGAGAGAGAGAGAGAGAGAGAGAGAGATGTCCGATAGGGTCAGTGTAAGGAAGCTCTAGCTGATGGCTCTTTTCAATATATGCAGAGAGAGGGTGTGCACTTCTCAGAGCGCAACAAGTCCTGGACAATCTTCCTGTCCGCCATGTTGTCTCATGGACAGTATTTACGTCAAGTGTGGTGCCCTTCTTAGAGCACAACAAGTCTTGAACAAGGTTCCTGTCGGTCAGAAAGCTCATGGCTATATTCAGTAGATGCCAAACAAGGGCATCTCTCCAAATGCAGTAACATACACTAGCACCTTGAAGGCATGTGGCATTACACAAGATGCCGACATGGGTAGAAGAATTCACGACGATAATGTTGGTGACGGTGTCCGCAACTCTAAACATCAGAGGCAGTTTGTGCAAGGGTTGTGGGGTTCAACACATTCAGGTTGTGTGTTGCAGCCATTGTAAATAAAACAAAAATAGCAAAAAATAATAGTGCTACGTTCATGCTCTTGGAGATCACCACACCTACGAATCAGAAACCAATCAAGCAGTTATTTTAGCAATGTTGGTTGTGTGATCTTCTTCTTTTATCAATTGCTGCTAGTTGGCTCGAACATGAGGTCGTGGGCTCTCTCCTTCTTGCAAGGCGCAGAATCGTTGCTCTCTAACCCTTGCAAGATCATGGTGGGATAGGACTCTTAATTGTCAATATTCAAAAAGAATAAAGATTACAAAAATAAATACAAGGGTGTTTTGGTAATTTTTGAAATTTGGAGGGTATTTTGGGACTTTCAACAAATTAGAGGGGTATTTTGGTAATTTTTAAAAAATCAATAAGATGTCTGCTTCGGGGTGGTTTCAATAAGAAATCTTTTCAAAATAGACAAATTTTTTACAGTTGAACTCCATTTTCTTGAATTTTCTAGGCAGACTTTCTCCTTCTCCCCCTCCCTTCAGCCGGCTGTTTTGATTGTTCAATTCAATTGCTCAAGTCCTAGGTGACACATTTTTCCTGAACAGTCACACACACACACACACACACACACACACACACACACACACACACACACACACACACACACACACACACACACACACACACACACAGATGCCCAATAGGGTCAGGGTAAGGAAGCTCTATGATCTTCTCAATAGATGTAGAGAGAGGGTGGTGCACTTCTTAGAGCGCAACAAGCCCTCAAGAAACTTCCTGTGCACCATGTTGTCTCATGGACATTATTTACGTCAAGTGTGGTGCATTCTTAGAGCACAACAAGTCCTCAACAGGGTTCCTATTGGTTAGGAAGCTCATGGCTATATTCAACACATGCAGAGAGAGGGTATCTCTCCAAATGCAATCACGTACACACTAGCACCTTGAAGGCATGTGGCATTACGTAAGATGGTGACATGGGCAAAAGAATTCACGATGATAATGTTGGTCACGGGCTGTTGAAAGAAAACACTTTCTTGGTCGACATGTATGCCAAAAGTGGTGCACTTCATAAAGTAGAAAAAGTGCTTGAGGAATAAGGTGGCTTATGTAGATAGTGTTGGCATGCCTAAACACCACCAGAGGTCTTACCGTTGTACTATTGGTAAGAGCGAGCAGGACCCACCATTGTACTGTCTATGTCTCTATCTCAGATTGAAGGTGAAGTGGGACAAAATGATTGGTAGGCCATTTTGGAACACTATGTATGCATTCTTTTTCACCTTCAACTTTATAAGATGGGTAAATTTAAAATTATTGAATTACTCCAAGCCTATGGCAAGAGGGGACGAGAGAGAGAGAGAGAGAGAGAGAGAGAGAGAGAGAGAGAGAGAGAGAGAGAGAGAGAACTTTCAAGAGGGAGGGGTTTGAGAGTAAGAAGGGCCATGCCGCCACCAAAAGCGGCACCGTTTTACTAGTAGTAATAAACTTCTAAGGCCTGCTTTTGATGATCTGTATGCCTTAGTGAATTTATGGTTGCACAAGTATGGCTATGAAATGGATAGATTA